>NC_056744.1:1650405621-1650628121 GCF_019279795.1 Protopterus annectens
TGTCATCTGCCGTCAAATACGTAAAAAAGTAAACTTTAACCCACTCACATTCATCTCATCCCTCAAAGAATGTAACTGGCATCCTCTAAAGTACCTCAGTCTAGATGATGCAGTTGAATTTTTTAATACTACCTTCCTGAACATCCTTAATTACCATGCCCCCATAAGATTCTCCAGAACCAAAGCACAGCCGTCCCCATGGCTACAGAAAACCACTAAGTCAGAAATGAAAAACAGGGATAAAGCCTGGGAGCAGTAGTGCAAAACCAAAACCCACTCAGCTAGACAGAAATTCCTAGAACTACGCAATAGAGTCAAAAAGCTAATAAAACAGGACAAATCCCAATACTACCAGTCTGCCCTAGACTCCTCACAACACAACCCCAAACAATTCTGGTCCTCCATAAACTCCATCCTCCACCCAGGTAAAGTCAGTACCCCTCCTCCAAACATCCCTCACTCCTCAGAAAATATTGCTACCTCATTCAACACACACTTCACCCAAACCATACTATCACTAGCTAAACAACACAACCCTCCCTCCAACCCACACCTTCAACTAGTAATCTCCCCACTGCCTTCTCTTTTTCTCCTGTACCTACCTCCAACATAAAAAAAACTCTTACCTAAACTTAAACCCACCAAATTAGCAGCAGACAGCCTCCCAAGTGAATACCTACAAATCGCAGCTGATGCTCTGGCCTACCCAGTATCCATCTTGATTAACCGATCTCTGTCAGAAAGTTATGTTCCCACACTGTGGAAAGTATCACATATAATTCCCCTCCACAAAGGCGGACCCTCCACAGAACTAACCAATTACCACTCCATAGCTATTCTCTCTCCACTCTCCAAAATACTAGAGAGATGCATACACTCTCAGGTCTCAGACTACCTCCTTACTAACAACCTCCTTTCCAGTACTCAGCATGGTTTCCGACCAAACCATAGCACCACCACTGCCTTACTCTCCTTTACTAACACTATCCTTCAGCATCAAAACAATGGCTATCTCTCCTCTGCTACTTTCCTAGACCTATCTAAAGCATTTGACATGGTCCCACACAAACAACTTATCTCTGTCCTCAATAACCTATCCTTCTCACAATCAGTCACCAACTGGTTTCAGAGTTACCTGTCTGACCGCCAACAATTCGTTGTATGGCAGAATGACATATCTCCCCAACTACCTGTCTCCATAGGGGTTCCCCAATGATCCATTCTTGGACCCCTACTCTTCTCTGTTTACACCAATAATCTAGCCTCTGCCACCAAACATGGCACACTCATACAATACGCAGATGACTCAACCATCATCTCCTCAGCCCAGTTCCTACCAAAACTGCAAAAAGTCACACAGGAAGCCTTTTCCTCTGTTGAAACATGGTTATCCGATGCCCGATTAATACTCAACCCAAACAAAACTAAACTACTCATCTTCCAACCCACCAAACATACTCAAAACAACTCTCACTTTAACATCACGGCAAAAGACAACACCACTATATACCCAACTGAACACACCAAATTGCTAGGAGTGGAAATAGACAATAAACTAAAATTTGACATTCACATATCCATGACTATAAAAAAAAGTCCACAAAAAACTAGTGGCGTTATACAGAAATAAGCAATTTCTCACCAAAGCAGCAAAGATTTCAATAGCAAATTCCCACCTTATCTCCTCCCTACTTTATGCCTCTCCAATATATACCAACCTAAGGCAATGTGATCTAAACAAGCTAGAGACCTGCTACAACAAAATCGCCAAATTCGCCACAGGGGCATCCTACCGTAGTCACCACTGTCTCTCACTTGCTGAACTGGGCTGGCTTGAACTCCCTCACCTCCTTCAGTGGTATCAACTCTCACTCGCCCACAAACTAGTAAACCATCCACTAAATGTCCCATCCCTCCAGAATCTACTCCAACCCTATCGCACCACCAGACCACTAAGATCCAGCAGCAAAAATCATTTGCAGATCACTAAAGCCAATAACTCTGCTGGTGAAGCACAATTCTCTTGCGCCATAGCCAAATTATGGAACTCACTCCCACCCACAATTACCTCCATACCATCATGCACCCACTTCAAAACTTTACTAAAAGTGCAACTAAAAACATGCTGGCTATGCCCTTGCAACTCCCACTCTAATATCATCCACCCCATCCAACCACTACCTTTCTTTCCACTCCACTAACTACCTTGATTATAGCAAGCTCAGATGCTCATAAGCCAGTACTTATTATACAGCACAAACTTCTTCTTCTTGTAACATTTGTTAATGTCTGGTATGCACTTCACAGATAAAGATTCTAGTTGTCTACTGATGTACTATGTTCTTCATCTGTAAATATGTTGTAAGTAATTGCTATGTAAATTGTTAATCACTATGTAATCCAATGTAAATACTGTCTGTTTATTTTAACTGTGGAGCTTTTCTCCCCAGGCCTCCGCTGAAAATGGACCTACGTCCAGTCGGACACTCCCGGTCAACAAATTTAAATAAATAATAAATAAATAAATAATCGTCATTTTAGATGGGGAAAAACTATAGGAGAGTTATATAAGAGAATCTATGAGCATAAATATGCAATCCAAATGGGGAATGACAAAATTGCTTTAAGTAGGCACTATATTTAAAAAAAATGTAAAGTGGATTTCAAATTCATTGTGTTTGATCAAGTTGCTATGTTGTTGTTGTGTCTTTTGGCTTTTCCCGGTTAGGGGTCGCCACAGCGGAACTCCGGTCCGCTAATGATTGGTAGTTGATTTTTACGTGCCGAGTTACCAGCCCTGAAGCACAACCTTCAATGAAGGCACGCCCATTCACGCATGTCTCCATGCAGAAGACGCTCCAGCTGAGAATCGAACCGGACAGCGTCTTACTGAGAGGCAACAATGGTATGAAAGCAAATTTGAAGCTGAAGAAGAATTGGGGTGGAAACAGTATCATTTGGCAAGTGAGGATGAATGCTTGTTATCCATCTGGGTTAAATAATAGAGATTTTATAGCGTATCTGAAAAACAAAGGGTTAAATCACTGAGTAGTCCGTTTTATATAAAGGCTTTGCGGTGTTGATTGTATTCAGTCTGAAAAAGTCTCAAGTATAGAGATGAAAGTGTTTATTGGATATTTGGGTTTTACCTTTTTTTATGTTTTTAACACTGTGTGTGTGTGTGTGTGTGTGTGTGTGTGTGTGTGTGTGTGTGTACACACACACACACACACACACACACACACACACACACACAAATACATTTGAATGTGTGTCTATGATGTAGTATCACAGGATGATGGAACTACACCAGGATTTTTCCCCACTCTGATTCATAAATGTGTCTGCCTGATATGTTTCCATTACTGTGAGCTTTATTGCATCTTTGTAAGTTGGTAACCATACAGATAGAGGTTGTAGTACTGTTTTGCTTTGTACGGTACATAGTGTTATAGACTGTGAAGCTGCAGTATGTATTTGCTTGAAGTTGCTGTTTAGCCATGTTCAGCAGGTGTAATGGATCTGCCACTTATAATTTTGATTGTGGTTAGTCTGCACTTCGTAGCCCCATAAATGTTGGCCTTCTACAAACAGCGTACTCCATGATTTGAAGGTTTGTATGGGTGTGAATCCCACATGATGCTGAGACACTCTGTTCGTATTCCAACACTGCACCTTGACACCCCCCTGATACAAAATTTATTTGCATATATTGCCAAGAGTAGCAGGAATTTTGTGACTTGTGTATGGCAGTCATATGTTTTTGTTACTGTACATCAGCCACACACAGTTGTGGACTGTGTTTGTAAATCCTGTCCTTAAGCTTTAAAGACAGCTTACATTTGTTAGAAGTGTTGTTAGAAAACGTAATCAAGTGACCATTCTGAACTGCAGAAAGTCTGTAAAGCAAAAACTTAGGCATATATGTAGCTACACTGCTGTATCAAACTGTGCAACTGAGAGCAGAAACCTTGAATTTCATTTTTCAGAGGCTGTGCGTGCATTATAAATAAACACTAAGATAACCTCACAACTAAATAAATTATACAGTTCAGTAGAATATAAGTGTTAATATTTTAAACAGAAAAGGGTAGATTTGCAGGCAACTGTGTCTGAGGGGATTTTGTAAAGTGTCAGAGCAAGGTTTTTCCTTTCTCTGCCTATTGAAAGGGAGACACCATCAGGATATTTTTAGTCAAAAACCAGTGACTGATTTATCCTCAAGCTTTGCCTTTGAAATACGAATGTATATCAGCAGTAGATCTTAACATGAACTGTCAAGTTTCAATATGAAGTCAAAAGAAAAAGGAAACTTCAGATTCAGCAAAAAACAAAACAAGAAAACAGTACTTTCTCAACCAGGATTTCAGGAAGATGTCCATTTAACAATCATGAGCTACATAATATGTCTTTCTAAAGGCATGGGACATAAAATAGAAAAAGGATGAAAAAGCTTAAGATACTTGTAGCTCTGTGGTGTAAAGGGATGGAGACCTGACTGTGTCCTAGGTGGTTTGGCACTGGAGGAGCTAGGTGGGGGTGGGGGAGATAGTGAAGGGGCATGACCTGATTGCTTGGACTGGGAGGTAGGAAGGGTTGCATGCACTCAGGAGCACACTGGGTGGGTGTGATTTCCTCGTTGGTGTCTTACAAATACACTTACAGGTAACTTAATGTCATATCCATTGTTGTACAGTGGAATGTGGGCCAACAGCTGATTGTGACTGGAAATGTCAAGCCTTTACTACAGGGCAGTAGCAGTGTGCAACTAATTTGAGTATTAATTGAGGTCATAATTAGGTTAAATAAATTTTAAGTACTTTAGATTAGCAGAGAACCAGAAGAAATGCAGAGTTATTTATTTGTGCTTTAGTAGTCATCTAATATCCAATCTGTTTCAAGTAAGTTTTCTTTACGTCCTCCTTCAAGTAATCAGAATCATATTGGGTGTTCAATCAAATACCCAGTGAGATTATAGTAGGAGTGCATATTCCAAGGCAAAGGGCTTGTACCTAGTGTTGTATGGACAATGAGTGGTCATCAAAGATAACAGTCCCTATCATGAAGTACTTATTACACTTAAATTAAATGTGTTTTGTTTCCAAGTGAAGTGTTTATGTACTCATTAGTTGAGAGGGCTTACTTAGCCTCCCAGGCGTAGACCAACTTGCTAGACAATTCATATTACTGCTGTTATGTAAATTGATTGTTACATTTGTTATAGTAACTATTCTTGACATATTGCTTCAAAATGAAAAATGAGGCCTTCATCCTTCGACCAGGCAACAGTGTATATAATTATAGGTTACCAAGTGACAATGTATGTAATTATAAGCTTTACATTAAAAACAACACAGGTTTTCAGTATAACTGAACGAGTTCCAGTCAGAACTGTAAAAGTAACACAACAGATGAACTCTTCACAAGTCTTTCACAAATGCAAATTCACTGCATATCGACAAGATAACAACTGTTCTTCATGCAACAAGATATGCTTATTGGGACTATTATGTGTTATTTTGAACACAGCTGCACTTTTTGTGAAAGCTCAGGGCAAGTTGATATATGGGTACTTGGTATACATAAATGTATAACAAGTCCGTCACAGGTTCTTAATGTGAGTCAGTGTATAAGACTCCAGGATTGAGGAATACATGTTTTTTTCATAACAAGTATGTCACATGTTCTTAATGTGTGTGAATGTATAAAACTCCAGGATTGACAAAAATGGGTAAACAGGTATGTGTCCTTTTCCTCAGTGGAGGCAAGACATATCATTAATTCTGCCATGTAAAAACATCTCATCAAAAGTAGCAGTTTAACACCAAGAAGAAAATGTACACTATATCACATTCAGGTAGTAGTAATTATGTCAGAGCAAAGATGCTTTATGATAAGGGGATAGTGGAGTACACAATATGCCCCTCATGGCACTGCACCATATGTACAATGTAAGTTGTTTGTCTTTCAGCTTTTCCCGGTTAGGGGTTGCCACAGCAGAACTCTGATCTGCTAATGATTGGCAGTGGATTTTTATGGTGCCGAGTTGCCAGCCCGACGAACAACCTTCAAAGAAGGCACACCCATTCACGCAAGCACCTACCTGCATGTCTTTTAATGTCACTCAACCGTGGGGAGGACATGCAGACTCCACACAGAAGGCGCTCCAGCCGAGACTCGAATGGGGAGAACCTCTTGCTGTGAGGTGACAACGCTAACCCATGCACCACCGCGGCCTATATCATATAGTAAAATGAAAGCAATTTTGTCAAAACTGGAAGCCAGAGCCATAGGGCAATGAGAAAGGGAGCTCCCACCCACACAGCACTATATAATAAACTATTAATTAAAGACTCACAAATGAAATTTTGTCTTTTATGGAGTATAAAACCTTTGGAAAGAGAATCATTTAAAATACGCTTTAATATAATTTTGGTTATTATAATCACTGTGATTTTGCAGAAAGTAGTCATGTGTGATCTTTGATTATCCATTCAGTCTGTTTCACTGATGAGATTGGTCACTGCCAGGAACCAAGCAGCTCTTTCTAAGAGGTTAAGCTCCTCCACAACCTCCTACACTGCAGAGCTGCTCCCTTTTTACCTCAGATCTTGTTTGCTGCCATTTTTTCAGAAGTGATCCTTTGTAGCTAATAGGTGCTGTATTTGTTTTTATCTATCTAATTTCTCAGTACTTTTTGTCAGGGATTCTCCTTAAATATTCTTTTTTGTATTGAATATGTTGTTTTTATATTTCTTCATGTTTTCTGAACTGTTGCCCCAACCCCCCTCCTGAGTTAGACCTATCAGTGTGTGTGTGTGTGTGTGTGTGTGTGTGTGTGTGTGTGTTTACTAAAAGTGTTTAAAGAGCTTAGAACAGGGTTTCTCTATTGATGTACATTTTTTCTGATTTAACATTCTTGTAAGAAAAGCGCAGTCCGGGTCTGAACTGTCTGCAAACAGCTACAGTTAACTTTGAACCTAACACCACTATTAAGTATTCAACTGCGGTACCACCTTTAACATTCTTGTAAGAAAAGCGCAGTCCGGGTCTGAACTGTCTGCAAACAGCTACAGTTAACTTTGAACCTAACACCAATATTAAGTATTCAACTGCGGTACCACCTTTAACATTCTTGTAAGAAAAGTGCAGTCCGGGTCTGAACTGTCTGTAAACAGCTACAGTTAACTTTGAGTATGTGTCTACCTGTTTGAGCCAATATTCATTTTCCCCTGGAGAGCACTCTGTTTGGTTGTAAGCAGCCCCCCCCCACCACACACACACACACACACACACACACACACACACACACACACACATCTTCCACTTTCTCTTATTCCCTTCTGTTAGCAAATAGTATCCATAACTGATCAATACTGTGTGTTTGTAAATTTAAACTATGACCACAGTAGCCTACTGATACAAGGTTATCCTGTTTTTCCACCTGAGAAACTAAGAAATGACTTACAGTTTCAGAGCAGTCCTTGGTCAATTGTGATTGTTTCTTAACACATACTAATAGCCAACCACAGCACTAACCCAACACTACCTCCTCCATCTTCCCACTACTATCACACCTCCTCAACTAACATGTACAAGCATACCTTTCCTATGCTCACTGCATGCACTCTCCTTGCATATCTTACATCCTACCAAAGCTCCATCATTCCCCCACTCAACCACTACCACTGTACTACTACTCACACCCCCACTCATGTCTCACCCACACTCAGTTCCCCTCCCACCAGCTCAAGAACCATCCCTATACACCCCCACATATTCTACCAACTATATTACTCAAACATAAAGCATCCCTACAACTTAACATAGTAACCCTCCCACCATACCTATTACCCACAGAGTACGATCATAAAGTTTCCCTTATAAACAAACGTATTCAAAAACTGAGAAAACTAATAACCTCATGCTTATCAAAACTAGCCCTAAGTGGAGACATCCACCCCAACCCTGGCCCTACCATCTCCAACCCCAATCTTCATAATCAGACTAGAAACCACAACTTCTCCCATATTACAGCCAATAGAAAGCCAAGTGACTTCCTTCTACTATGCCTAAATATTAGAAGTATATCCAACAAAGTCCATGAACTCTATGCCACCATAGACTTGTACTCCCCAGATATAGTCATCCTGACAGAAACCTGGCTAAAACCTCACATTACCAGTGAGCAAACACTCCCTACAGGTTACGGCATACTAAGAGTAGACTGGCTAAACAAAAAAGGAGGTGGTGTAGCTATAATATTTAAACAGCATCTAAACATCCAGATCTTAAAATCATCAGCTCCACAAATAGGCAATGAAGAAATAATATATACCAACCTCAAAATTAACCAAAACAAAACCATCAACATAATTGGATGCTACTTCCCACCTGGCCAAAACATCCCTCCCCTAGAAAACCTCCTCAGCTGGTCTACCTACCATCTCCCCCAAGAAACTATCATCTTAGGTGATTTCAATATTGACTGGCAATCCTGTTCTGGCAACAATCCAACCCATCATGTACACCTTCATGGCTTCACTCAGCTAATCCAGTCACCAATCAGGGTAAATAAAAACTCCACCAAGCAAACTACCCTGGATTGGATACTAGTCAGTAAGAGCCCCCAGTCATATATAACAGGCTGCTTATCAGATAGCCTCAGTGATCACTCCCCAACATTCCTACTCAAATACCTATACCAAGCTAAACCTGTCATCTACCATCAAATACGTAAAAAAGTAAACTTTAACCCACTCACATTCATCTCATCCCTCAAAGAATGTAACTGGCATCCTCTAAAGTACCTCAGTCTAGATGATGCAGTTGAATTTTTTAATACTACCTTCCTGAACATCCTTAATTACCATGCCCCCATAAGATTCTCCAGAACCAAAGCACAACCCTCCCCATGGCTACAGAAAACCACTAAGTCAGAAATGAAAAAAAAGGATAAAGCCTGGGAGCACTGGTGCAAAACCAAAACCCCCTCAGCTAGACAGAAATTCCTAGAACTACGCAATAGAGTCAAAAAGCTAATAAAACAGGACAGATCCCAATACTACCAGTCTGCCCTAGACTCCTCACAACACAGCCCCAAACAATTCTGGTCCTCCATAAACTCCATCCTCCACCCAGGTAAAGTCAGTACCCCTCCTCCTAACATCCCTCACTCCTCAGAAAATATTGTTACCTCATTCAACACACACTTCACCCAAACCATACTATCACTAGCTAAACAACACAACCCCTCCCTCCAACCCACACCTTCAACTAGTAATCTCCCGACTGCCTTCTCTTTTTCTCCTGTACCTACCTCCAACATAAAAAACTCTTAACTAAACTTAAACCCACCAAATTAGCAGCAGACAGCCTCCCAAGTGAATACCTACAAATCGCAGCTGATGCTCTGGCCCTACCCAGTATCCATCTTGATTAACCGATCTCTGTCGGAAAGTTACGTTCCCACACTGTGGAAAGTATCACATATAATTCCCCTCCACAAAGGCGGACCCTCCACAGAACTAACCAATTACTGCCCCATAGCTATTCTCTCTCCACTCTCCAAAATACTAGAGAGATGCATACACTCTCAGGTCTCAGACTACCTCCTTACTAACAACCTCCATTCCAGTACTCAGCATGGTTTCCGACCAAACCATAGCACCACCACTGCCTTACTCTCCTTTACTAACACTATCCTTTAGCATAAAAACAATGGCTATCTCTCCTCTACTACTTTCCTAGACCTATCTAAAGCATTTGACATGGTCCCACACAAACAACTTATCTCTGTTCTCAATAACCTATCCTTCTCACAATCAGTCACCAACTGGTTTCAGAGTTACCTGTCTGACCGCCAACAATCCGTTGTATGGCAGAATGACACATCTCCCCCAACTACCTGTCTCCATAGGGGTTCCCCAAGGATCCATTCTTGGACCCCTACTCTTCTCTGTTTACACCAATAATCTAGCCTCTGCCACCAAACATGACACACTCATACAATACGCAGATGACTCAACCATCATCTGCTCAGCCCAGTTCCTACCAATACTGCAAAAAGTCTCACAGGAAGCCTTTTCCTCTGTTGAAACATGGTTATCCGATGCCCGATTAATACTCAACCCAAACAAAACTAAACTACTCATCTTCCAACCCACCAAACATACTCAAAACAACTCTCACTTTAACATCACGGCAAAATACAACACCACTATATACCCAACTGAACACACCAAATTGCTAGGAGTGGAAATAGACAATAAACTAAAATTTGACATTCACATATCCATGACTATAAAAAAGTCCACAAAAAACTAGGAGCGTTATACAGAAATAAGCAATTTCTCACCAAAGCAGCAAAGATTTCAATAGCAAATTCCCACCTTATCTCCACCCTACTTTATGCCTCTCCAATATATACCCACCTAAGGCAATGTGATCTAAACAAGCTAGAGACCTGCTACAACAAAATCGCCAAATTCGCCACAGGGGCATCCTACCGTAGTCACCACTGTCTCTCACTTGCTGAACTGGGCTGGCTTGAACTCCCTCACCTTCTTCAGTGGTATCAACTCTCACTCGCCCACAAACTGGTAAACCATCCACTAAATGTCCCATCCCTCCAGAATCTACTCCAACCCTATCGCACCACCAGACCACTAAGATCCAGCAGCAAAAATCACTTGAAGATCACTAAAGCCAATAACTCTCCTGGTGAAGCACTATTCTCTTGTGCCATAGCCAAATTATGGAACTCACTCCCACCCACAATTACCTCCATACCATCATGCACCCACTTCAAAACTTTACTAAAAGTGCAACTAAAAACATGCTGGCTATGCCCTTGCAACTCCCACTCCAATATCATCCACCCCATCCAACCACTACCTTTCTTTCCACTCCACTAACTAACTTGATTATAGCAAGCTCAGATGCTCATAAGCCAGTACTTATTATACAGCACGAACTTCTTCTTCTTGTAACATTTGTTAATGTCTGGTATGCACTTCACAGATAAAGATTCTAGTTGTCTACTGATGTACTATGTTCTTCATCTGTAAATATGTTGTAAGTAATTGCTATGTAAATTGTTAATCACTATGTAATCCAATGTAAATACTGTCTGTTTATTTTAACTGTGGAGATTTTCTCCCCGGGCCTCCGCTGAAAATGGACCTATGTCCAGTCGGACACTCCCGGTCAACAAATTTAAATAAATAATAAATAAATAAATAATCGTCATTTTAGATGGGAAAAACTATAGGAGAGTTATATAAGAGAATCTATGAAAATAAATATGCAATCCAAATGGGGAATGACAAAACTGCTTTAAGTAAGCACTATATTTAAAAAAAATGTAAAGTGGATTTCAAATTCATTATGTTGGATCAAGTTGCTATGTTGTTGTTGTGTCTTTCGGCTTTTCCCGGTTAGGGGTCGCCACAGCGGAACTCCGGTCCGCTAATGATTGGTAGTTGATTTTTATGTGCTGAGTTACCAGCCCTGAAGCACAACCTTCAATGAAGGTACGCCCATTCATACATGTCTCCATGCAGAAGACGCTCTAGCTGAGAATCGAACCGGACAGCGTCTTACTGAGAGGCGACAATGCTATGAAAGCAAATTTGAAGCTGAAGAAGAATTGGGGTGGAAAGAGTATCATTTGGCAAGTGAGGCTGAATGCTTGTTATCCATCTGGGTTAAATAATAGAGATTTTATAGCGTATCTGAAAAAACAAAGGGTTAAATCACTGAGTAGTCAGTTTTATATAAAGGCTTTGCGGTGTTGATTGTATTCAATCTGAAAAAGTCTCAAGTATAGAGATGAAAGTGTTTATTGGATATTTGGGTTTTACCTTTTTTATGTTTTTAACACTCTGTGTGTGTGTGTGTGTGTGTGTGTGTGTGTGTGTGTGTGTGTGTGTGTGTGTGTGTGTGTGTGTGTGTGTGTGTGTGCGCTCTGTGGTGCAAAGGGATGGAAACCTGACTGTGTCCTAGGTGGTTTGGCACTGGAGGAGCTAGGTGGGGGTGGGGGAGATAGTGAAGGGGCATGACCTGATTGCTTGGACTGAGAGGTAGGAAGGGTTGCATGCACTCAGGAGCACACTGGGTGGGTGTGATTTCCTCGTTGGTGTCTTACAAATACACTTACAGGTAACTTAATGTCATATCCATTGTTGTACAGTGGAATGTGGGCCAACAGCTGATTGTGACTGGAAATGTCAAGCTTTTACTGCAGGGCAGTAGCAGTGTGCAACTAATTAGAGTATTAATTGAGGTCATAATTAGGTTAAATAAGTTTTAAGTACTTTAGATTAGCAGAGAACCAGAAGAAATTCTGAGTTATTTATTTGTGCTTTAGTAGTCATCTAATATCCAATCTGTTTCAAGTAAGTTTCTTTACGTTCTCCTTCAAGTAATCAGAATCATATTGGGTGTTCAATCAAATACCCAGTGAGATTATACTAGGAGTGCATATTCCAAGGCAAAGGGCTTGTACCTAGTGTTGTATGGACAATGAGGGGTCATCAAAGATAACAGTCCCTATCATGAAGTACTTATTACACTTAAATTAAATGCGTTTTGTTTCCAAGTTAAGTGTTTATGTACTCATTAGTTGAGAGGGCTTACTTAGCCTCCCAGGCGTAGACCAACTTGCTAGACAATTCATATTACTGCTGTTATGTAAATTGATTGTTTGTTACAGTAACTATTCTTGACATATTGCTTCAAAATGAAAAATGAGGCCTTCATACTTCGACCAGGCAACAGTGTATATAATTATAGGTTACCAAGTGACAATGTATGTAATTATAAGCTTTACATTAAAAACAACACTGGTTTTCAGTATAACTGAACAAGTTCCAGTCAGAACTGTAAAAGTAACACAACAGATGAACTCTTCACAAGTCTTTCACAAATGCAAATTCACTGCATATCGACAAGATAACAACTGTTCTTCATGCAACAAGATATGCTTATTGGGACTATTATGTGTTATTTTGAACACAGCTGCACTTTTTGTGAAAGCTCAGGGCAAGTTGATATATGGGTACTTGGTATACATAAATGTATAACAAGTCCGTCACAGGTTCTTAATGTGAGTCAATGTATAAGACCCCAGGATTGAGGAATATGTGTTTTTTTCATAACAAGTATGTCACATGTTCTTAATGTGTGTGAATGTATAAAACTCCAGGATTGACAGAAAAGGGGTAAAGAGGTATGTGTTCTTTTCCTCAGTGGAGGCAAGACATATCATTAATTCTGCCATGTAAAAACATCTCATCAAAAGTAGCAGTTTAACACCAAGAAGAAAATGTACACTATATCACATTCAGGTAGTAGTAATTATGTCAGAGCAAAGATGCTTTATGATAAGGGGATAGTGGAGTACACAATATGCCCCTCATGGCACTGCACCATATGTACAATGTAAGTTGTTTGTCTTTCAGATTTTCCCGGTTAGGGGTTGCCACAGCAGAACTCTGATCTGCTAATGATTGGCAGTGGATTTTTATGGTGCCGAGTTGCCAGCCCGACGAACAACCTTCAAAGAAGGCACACCCATTCACGCAAGCACCTACCTGCATGTCTTTTAATGTCACTCGACCGTGGGGTGGACATGCAGACTCCACACAGAAGGCGCTCCAGCTGAGACTCGAATGGGGAGAACCTCTTGCTGTGAGGTGACAACGCTAACCCATGCACCACCGCGGCCTATATCATATAGTAAAATGAAAGCCATTTTGTCAAAACTGGAAGCCAGAGCCACAGGGCAATGAGAAAGGGAGCTCCCACCCACACAGCACTATATAATAAACTATTAATTAAAGACTCACAAATGAAATTTTGTCTTTTATGGAGTATAAAACCTTTGGAAAGAGAGTCATTTCAAATATGCTTTAGTATCATTTTGGTTATTATAATCACTGTGATTTTGCAGAGAGTAGTCATGTGTGATCTTTGATTATCCATTCAGTCTGTTTCACTGATGAGATTGGTCACTGCCAGGAACCAAGCAGCTCTTTCTAAGAGGTTAAGCTCCTCCACAACCTCCTACACTGCAGAGCTGCTCCCTTTTTACCTCAGATCTTGTTTGCTGCCATTCTTTCAGAAGTGATCCTTTGTAGCTAATAGGCGCTGTATTTGTTTTTCTCTATCTAATTTCTCAGTACTTTTTGTCAGGGATTCTCCTTAAATATTCTTTTTTGTATTGAATATGTTGTTTTTATATTTCTTCATGTTTTCTGAACTGTTGCCCCAACCCCCCTCCTGAGTTAGACCTTTCAGTGTGTGTGTGTGTGTGTGTGTGTGTGTGTGTGTGTGTGTGTGTGTGTGTGTGTGTGTGTGTATGTTTACTAAAAGTGTTTAAAGAGCTTAGAACAGGGTTTCTCTATTGATGTACATTTTTTTCTGATTTTGAGTGCTCAGTTGAACTTATTCATAACCACCTTAGATTTTTTTTCCTGTTGTTGCTAGTCTTGTTTTGCCTTCCTCATTCTCAGCAGGTAATATGAAAAAGGCCTGAGAGTTTCAAAAATGTAGCCACACTGGACTCACGCTCCCACCCAAGGACATCCACCTCTTCATGCTACACTAAGGTATCAAAGCCTGCTATCCAAAAGAACCATCCAAGAGGTCCCACTAGACCAGAGAGGGTCTGGAATTTACTCAAGATTCTTTTTGGCTGTCTTCTTGACCTCAGGCCCATCCATGATCTTGGTGACCTAAGTCAGTGTGTCAAGAAAATTAGATTCTGGATGGTCAGAGCACACTCCATTCTTTCTCTTCTACAGTAAAGGTTGGATGTGCTCATTTGACCTGAAGGATACTTATCTGAACAATAATATTGCCATAGCTTCCAGGAGGTTGCTAAGCTTCTAGATCAGAGCTAATCGATTCCAGTTTTGAGCCTTGGCATTCAGTCTCATCACAGCCCCCAGGGACTGCATGGCAGTGATCACCTCTCACACGAGTCAATGGGAAATTCACATCTTTCCTTATCTAGATGACTAGCACCTAGTTTTTACCACCAGAGGTTCAAAGGAAGGATTACTTACTCCAGCCTTGTCTATTCGTAGGAATTTTGAGTCACAATGACAAATCACAACTGAGCCTAGTATTCACCAGATACTATCTGGACACCATACAAAAGATAGTCAGACTCCCTAAGGATCAACTCCTTCCAGTTCAGAATGCGATTTGCCACCTGATAGATCTCTCTACCCTACTGAAATTCTTTATCTCAAGACAATTGGTCTGATGTTAGCCACAGCCTACCTAAATGCCAGATATTTAATTGGTAAGTACTAGGCAATCAGTCTATAGACCATTACAAGCTGGTGATCAGCTGCATATATCAATAATGTAATTATTTTTCCAGTGGATTGGAAGTTACATTTAGCCAAAGTACAAGCTGTGCTGGATACTTTAAGACTGGAATGGCCTACTTCATTAATGCTGCCAAAAGTAAGCTTTGTGTGACAGACGCCAGATGCACAATACACCATCAGACTCCAAACACAGAAAACAGAAACCATCTATAATTGGCCTGTAGCCATTACCACACATGTGGTGAAATTATTTTTTGGGCTGCCAGGATGCTGTAGGAAATTTCTACCCAACTTTGTTAGCATAGCCTGTCCTCCTAATAGACTTTACTGATGGGTAAGGTACCCATTCAGCTTAGCTGCAGCACAGCAGCAGATGAAGCTTTTAATCACCCAAAAGCTCTGTCACATTCAGAGCTAGTCTTAGTTGCTCCTGACTTCATTAAACCCTTTATTGTATACAACAATTTTAACTAGGGTTAGGAGCTGCATTATATCAGGAACTAGGTGCTTAGTTGCACCCAGTGTGTTACATCTGCAGAAAATTAAACAAGATACTATGCCATAGTTATAATTAGGTGTAGATTCACTCTTGTAACCAACTACATACACCCCTACAGTGATAATACAGTCAAAGGGATTTCAACACCATGTTTTGTCAACAAGTTGTGGGGACTCCAGCGGTTTCATTTTACAACAGATGTAGGCCTAGCAGAGGTCACCTGAATGTAGCTGGATTATCCCAATGCAATTACCTATCCAATTCAGTATAGTACAGAGAGGTCTATGTTGGGAGGAGCCATTGTAGTATACTGGCTACTTACTAGGTCAGAAATTCTATTTTGACATGTCATATATTTTTATTTTTTATGGTAAAAGCATGTTTGCACACATAGTAAGCCTGATGTGGTAGTTAAGGCATGCAACAACATAGGTAGTGTGGAACACCTGAAAATCTGTGAGTAAAAGAAGGGCTTGAAAGCCATAACATCAGCAACATTTGCATCTTATGGAGAAGGATTCTGGGACCAAGACTGGACAGTATTAGGGAACAATGACCAGAAAAAGCTGAGTAGTCTTAGGAGCTTGTCTGTGGACTTACTTGAAGAACATCAGGAACCTAACTCTAGATACACTAAAAGGAAACTGAGACTTGTTTGTTGATAGGCCTGAGAGTTGCACTATGTTGTGACCTAGACTGGATTATACAGGCTGTGGCCTGTCTTTCAAGAAATTATGTTCTGTGGAGAAACTTTGAAACTGGACTGAAGTTAAGCTGCAAGTAACTAGTGTTCTCCAAAGTAAGAGTATTGCTTTTCTTTAAATTGGAAATTAATGCTGAATTGTATTTTTTCACTGTAAATAATCTGCACTTGAAATAGAGACATTTCCCTACATTTGATATTTACTGCACAATGTATATTACAAAAGGCTGTGCTGAATAGAGAGGACCCAGAGTAATCACTGGACAGGATGGAATTGCCGTATTTGTAAGATGCAGTAAGACTTGTGTAAGTGTGAATCTTACCAGGCATCATAAACTCAAAACAAACGCACAACACCACTGTGTTGATAAAAGTTACACAATGATGAGGTGAGGGACTTGACAGAAATGACACCAAAGAACTCTGAAAATAGAAACAGACTTGGAGAATTTTGAAGAGAGTAATTGGGACTTTGTTGCCAATGGGGTGAAGCAGTCATAGGTGCTATAGTGAGCTATTAGTCACAGTGTCAAATAGGTCAAATCATAGGATTTGTAGACAGAGAAAAGGAAGGTGTGAACTGCAGGTGAAATTTTATAGTTGGTTGATTAATCTATATGAAGAACTATTATATGTTGAAACGTTTATGTCCAGCTGATAATACAGGCATTGGTCTGCTGACCTTTAACATATTGAGCATAACTACAACTGCTGTAGGATGAGACTTGGCTGCTATAAATGTAATGGAATTGGTGCACCAAAAAAGCTACACAAAATATCTTCATTATTTTATCATGCAACCATCAGGGCTGGCCCTCATCCCTGTTGAGATGGACTAACTTAGGTTGAAAATAGGACAAATTCTTTGGGTTGCCAGCAGCAGATGTCATGGTCAATGTTCCTTGACATCCAAAATAGAACATTCCATTTTAGAGACTTCATGAAACAAGGAAGACTGGAAATGTATTTGCAGAGGTAACGCTAAAATGTCATTCTGTGGATAGGAACAAGTACCTGAAAAGTCATGGATGTCAGTGGTGGCACTCAGAGGTGCATGTGATTGTTTTATTATTGTTTATGTTATTTATTTATTGACATTTGTTGACTGTGAAACTCCACTGGGCTTGAGATCTATTTTCAGCAGAGGCCTGGGGAGAAAAGTTCCAAGTTACATGAATTTGTAAGGAAGCAGTTACTTATAATGCAAGTGAAATAATACAGAAAACTATCTAAACAGCGCATATGTTATAAAAAGGTGCAATAAAGTAACAATGGAACAGTCAATGCATGCAGGAAAATTATATAGTTAGAAATATTTAACAATACAGCTCAATTGCTTTTTAGTTGGAAATAGGAAAAGGGAAAGGTAAGTGTAGTGGGAAGGTAGAATTAAAGAGTTAAACTTAAAGGTAGGCTAGATATAATTAGAATCCTATAGCTAGGTGGTGGGAATATGTAGATTATAGGTGACGTATTCATTGGTAGTATTACAAGTAGAAAGTGAAAGAAGAAGAAAGTATGTTAAGATAGTTGTATAGATGTGTGGACTAGGATACTAAAGATTAGGGATAACTCTTATGGTATAACAGTATGGCATACATAAGTATATTTGCTATGTGAAACAGTTTTGCTAGATTAAGGAGGCTGTGGATATGTGTTGCATGTGCAACTGGGGTTATCAGTGAGATGTTGTTTTAGTTTTCTTTTAAAGGGGATCATCTTGTCTAATTCTGTAACTGATGATGGGAGGGTGTTCCACAGCTTAGTTATAGAATGGGAATAGAGGCAGCTACCTGCTCTTTTACTAGGTTTTGATACTTTAAGTAGGTGTTTGTTGTTATAGCGTAGATTTTTGAGTGGGACGTAAGTTTCAATGATATTTTTCAGGGAAGGGCAACACTTGGGTTTATAAATGAGTTTATGGGCAAAGGTAAGTTGTGTGTAATGTAGGTAATGTGCAAATTCTAGCCAGTTTAGTTCTCTAGTGGCCTGGCAATGGTGAGTGCGATTTGGTTGGGTTGATGTGAATTTTGCAATCTTATAATAACAGGACTGTAGTTTGTGTTGCAAAGAGCTGTGGAGATTGGTGAAGACAGGAGACCCATATAGTAAGGTTGGAAGGAGAAGACTTTTTGAAAGTTTTATTCGGATTGTATTTGTAAGTATTGTTTGTTTCTGTAAATTTGCCTAATTTGAAGTGAGTCTTTTTTATTGTGTTATTAATATGCAAGTCAAAGCTAAGTTTGCTGTCAATAGTAATTCCTAGCAGTTTGGTCTGATTTACTAACTCTGTTTTGGTTTTGTTTATGGAGAATATAATAAAGTCTGTGGGAACAGGTTTAGATGCAAAGATGAGTAGTTTAGATTTATTAGGGTTAAGTAATAGCTGTGATTGGTTTAGCCAGAGTTATATGGATGTAAAGGCCTTTTGTGTTAACTTTTGGAGGTCAGAGAAGTTATTGGAGGTAGAGATTATGGTTGAATCGGCTGCATATTGTATGGTAGTACACTCAGAGGGAACTTTATGTAGGTCATTTATAAAAATGTTGAACAGTAGGGGTCCTACGATTAACCCCTGTGGCACTCCTATGTTATTTGGGAGAAAGCCAGAGAGATTATTCTGCCATTTTACAGATTGCTGTCTGTTTTCCAAGTAACTAGTGAACCATGTATGCATCAGAGCATCCTAGTGATTGCAGTCGCTGGATAAGTTTGATGTGGGAGACTGTGTCAAATGCTTTTGAGAGATCCAATAACAGGACTGATGTAAGTAGGTTACTATCTAGGTAATTATAGATGAAATTTGTGAAGGAGACAGTAATGGTAAACAATGGAATTCATTACCTCTTTGTTGGCAATCAGAAAGAATAAGAAATATATGCACAGTCCTCTCACCCAGCCAAAAATCCCAATTGTATTCCACAAGTTTATGTGCCTTGGAAGTTATTTTAAGAGGTGACCTCTCTGCTTACCTAGTAGAAACACTTAGATGTCAAGCAGGAATGGAAATCAAACCAGAGCTAGACCAAAATCAGACAACAACTGAATTTGCCAAAAAACAAAAGAAATAATATAAGGAGAAGGATCAGATGATAAAGAAAGAATTATGGAAAAGTCATAAATGTAGTGCTAAGTGTAGAAAACTCCTGGAACAACCTCATGTTGATCAGGATTTGACACAGGAATGTTTAAGTAGAGGTGAATTTAAACCATACGATAAAAGGTTAATATTGGCAGCTCAGGATAGTTAATTATGTAAATGTTTGTTTACAAAGTCCATTGAACTTGTGAGAGAAATGGACAATTGCAGGTTCTGTAAAACAAAACTGCAAAACGTCACACGTCTTGTTGCAGAATCTCAGAGGGACTGTATACTCAAAGGCTTAACAATGTGGTAAGAATATTGCACTGGGGATTGTGCAAACACTACAGTATTTAAGTAGTTCAGAAACATTGAAAACATGAGCCACAAAGCATTATAGAAAATGATGGTTTAAATCACATGGGATCACCGTACCAACAATTTAGAAAATCGATGCAAGAAAACCAGATATAGTAGTCCATGAAAAGAAGACAAAGGTAGCATTGATCATTGAAATTGCTGCACCCAGTGTTTATAGAGAGACACAAACTCTTAAAGTACCAGGACTTGCAGGTAGTAATAAGAGCAATGTGGAAGAAAGCTACCTAGACCATCCTAATAGTAGTAAGAGCAATGGATCTTATAAAATGAATTTACAGTGGTATTTCTAGACCATCCTAATAGTAGTAAGAGCAATGGATCTTATAAAATGAATTTACAGTGGTATTTCTAGACCATCCTAATAGTAGTAAGAGCAATGGATCTTATAAAATGAATTTACAGTCGTATTTAGATATGTTTCCGTTGCATGTAACTCCATATGAATAGCAGAAGTAGTCATTACTGAGCACATTGCGAGTACTACTTAAAGCACATCTGGCTGACCTCAAAAATAAAAACAATACTAATTTCATGAACTTTAATCATACTTTGACTTAGGAATAGGGTCCATTCCTTTTTTGGTATTAAAAACCCAAAACAGGAAAACATGCTAAAACTTCTTATTTCCCTTATGTTTCTCTTCTACTGTCTCTCTCACTCTCTCAAATACCTTTTGGATTGCTAGGTTGATTTCCAAACATGTCCATGCTTTTGCTGTTTGCCTGTTCTACAGTCTGTCTGCTGTGCCTAATAGATTACTATGATTGTCTTCACCAGTAGGCAGAATTTGTACAGTTGAATATGTATAAGTTGTCTTTATTTTTTTTATCGTTTTGCATCACTTAAGTTGTCTTTATTTTTTTTATCGTTTTGCATCACTTTAGAAACCTTTGTTGTTTTCAACCCTGACTGAAACTGGGTCTTGTCTAGTTGGACTTTGTGGATAATAAAACGAAATTAAAAATATATATTATTATTATGTGCAGGATACAGAATCCCCAAGAACAAATTATTGCTGCTATTGAAACCAGATGATGAGCTGCTAGAAGGTGATGTGGAGGAGAAAAGTAGCACAGAACAGAAAAATAGTGGTGAAGGTAACCTCCATGGTAAGTAACCAGTTTATTAATTATGTAGTCAGTGTCATAGATGTCTCACCTAGTGCCCAGTGCTGGTCCCTGATGTTCTTCGTGTTTCACTGTTGCTGTCATTACAATTGGGTTATCCTGCTGGCAGGCTACACTCAGTCGGCCTGAATTCCAAAGTCTAGGTCCGGCGTCGGTTGCTGTTGCCTCTTCCCTGACGTCAGTGCGCCAGGGGTATAAAAGGTGCAGCCGACGCCATTTTCTCCAGTCTTTCTTGCCGCGGTGCCCGAAGCAATAGCAGTTCACAAGTGCCGGTCAGCCGACTCCTGAGATTTTCGACTTCGAATTTCAGATCCGAAGTCTTCACTAAAAGCTAATTACCCCATTGGGGAAACTTTTTTCTTGCTCCAGACCGATGTCAGAAAAAGTTAATAATTGTATTTCTTGTGGGAAGCAAATACCTCATAAGGACTTTCATTCCTACTGTATTCCTTACCTAGGCCCTGACCACAACGTTGCTAATTGTCGGTTTTGTGCTAGATTTAACCAACGCACTATTAAGCATCGGTACGATTTTGCATTTCACTATTTTGGCAGAAGATTTAACTATACAATGTCGTCGGATAGCCATCCGACTACCGGAATTCACAACAAACGCAAAGAAAAGGACAGGCATCCGAGGTCCAAAACTGATGACAAGGCTTCTTCTAAGCCAGTCGCCGGTTCTCAGTGAGGCCCCTTTGCAGCCCCTGACGACCGCTACTTTAGACTTGCAGCCCACTACCGACACCCACGTGGAGTCAAGCAGGCCACTGGAAGCTCAAGGTATTGGACCTTCGGAAACTATTCCCTCAGATGGGTCCAGAGCCACTGAGCAGGCATCGGCTTCTGAGGGTGTTTTCAGACCTACTCAATTATATGTTAAAACGACTTCAGCTTCAAAGGCAAAGACTAAAGCACCTTTAAAGACAAAGAAACAAGTACAACAGCCTCATGGACAGGTCTCCATGCCTAAAAAACAGATACTCAAAATGGCCGAAGACCTAATTACTTTGATCAGGGGTTCCCATCCCCCTCCTGATAAGAGGCCTAGGCAAGAGACAGAATATGAATCTTCAGATCAGGTTTCCATTTCATCTGATTGATCTTCAGATCAGGAATACTCTCTTCCTCCCTATGAGGATTCTGATGCTGAAGAATCTATCCCTTCAGCCTCTCCTCCTGAGGATTATTCTTTTGGGGAAACTTTACATACCATGAGGGAGCATTTCCACTGGGAGAGCCAAGATTATTCAGAATCTAAGAAAAGGCTCAGAGACTTCCTTTACTACCACAACACAGGCCCCTAGCTATTCCACCTGTGTTAGACATTGTAGATGATGTATTTTCAGAGTCCAGTCTGACCCCTGACTCCTTACCTCCAGCTCCTGTTAAGTCAAGACAGGTACTACAGGGTTCCTGACTCTCATAAATTCCTTTTCAAAAACCCTGCTGCTGACCCAGAAACTATCTCTCAGGGTCCCAAAGGGGTCAAGGCTTCCACTGCAAAAAATCCTACTCCCTCTGACAGGGATTCTAGGGCACTGGACAGATGGGGAAAAAAGATTTACACTTCTGCTACCTTGGCTATAAGGGCTTTAAATTGTCAGTTTCATATGCTCAAATATCAGCAATATATTATGTCACTGCTTAAACAGAAAATATTGATAAATTCTGAATGCACAGAAAACAAAGAAATGCAGGATTTATTGCATGCAGCTGAACAAGCTGGAAAGCATACTTTGCAATGTGGTTTTGATTCTCTGGCGGCCTCCTGCAGGGCCGCAGTTATGGGTTCTGTCATTAGGAGGCATGCTTGGTTAAAGGAACAAAATCTACCTGATCATGTTAAAGCAAAATTATTAGATGCTCCATTACAGCATGATACTTTGTTTGGTGTTAAAGCAGAAGAGGTGTTAAAGAAAATGGAGGACAAAGCTAAATCTATGCAAACAGTCAAGGATTTCTTACAGGTACAGCCACTGGCCTACAAAGAATTGGTCCTTTCCAGTGTCAGACAGGCCACAAAGGGGCAGATACAGACACCCTAGAGGCAGATCCCAGCCCTAAGGTTCATACAGGGCTAAACAATGGGGTGCTTCTACCTCCAAAACTGGAGAAGACAAATCACAGCCATACAGGAAACAGTCCCAATGACTTCCCCCTGCCTGCGCCAAGCACTTATCTTCTGGCAGCACCTTTAGGGGGAAAACTAGCACTTTTTTCTCAAAATTGGTACATAATAACCCAGGACAAATGGGTCTTAAACATAGTATCACAAGGCTACAAGTTTCACTTCCATACCCTGCCAAGGGCAAACGGTTGGCCAGACCTGCCAAAACATCAATGAGCAGAGGCACAAAAACGAGTCTCATCCCTCATGGACATGAAGGCCATTCAACAAGTACCACAGCAAGAGCAGGGACAAGGATTTTATTCAAGACTGTTCTTGGTACCCAGAAAGGACAAAGCCTGGAGACCAATAATGGACCTATCTATTCTAAACACATATCTGGATATTCCAAAATTCAAAATGCTGACTCTACAGCAGCTTCTGCCCATGTTGGGCAAGAAGACTTGGCTTGTGACTTTAGATCTAAAAGAGGCATACCTGCATGTCCCAATCAGACAAACATGTAGAAGATAGCTCAGATTCAAAGCTGGCTCAATGCACTACCAATTCTCTGCACTGCCCTTTGGCTTATCTACCGCGCCCAGGGTCTTCACAAAGTGCCTGACACCAGTAACTGCATACTGCAGACAAAGAGGAATACAAATATATCCTTACTTGGACGACTGCCTCATTCAAGCAGAGAACAAGGACATTCTACTACAGCATCTGGCGTTTGTAAAGAGATTACTACCATGCCTAGGGTACACAGTCAACGAACAGAAATCAAAACTAGTACCCTCTCAAGAGATAATATTCCTGGGTGCAAGCTTAAATACAACTGCCCAGATGGCTTATCTCACGCCAGACAAATAAAGGCAACTGACTACCTGTTTCAAACTGTTGGCAGCAAAGGCCCAGTTATATGCAAGAAAAATTCTGCAGGCTTTGGGCTTCATGGCATCCTGCATTCTGCTAATTCCATATGCAAGACTACATATGAGGAAACTTCAGTGGTACCTAAAAAGTGTTTGGGCTCAACATTGCCACAGCCTGAGAACAATAGTTACTCTCATTCCCTGCCTGCAACAGGAGTTTTGATGGTGGGTGAAGGCTTGTCACCAGAACAAGGGACAGCCATTCACTCTACCCCCATCCACACAGACTTTAACAACGGATGCATCGGATTATGCCTGGGGGAACCCACATGGCAGGAAGATGTATTCAAGGCACATGGTCTGCAAACTAAATGCATCTACATATCAATCAAAAAGAGAAGCTAGCTGTTCAAAATGCCCTGACAGCCTTCAAGGACCTACTTCATCCGGGACAACTACTGATAAAGACAGACAATACCATGGTCATGTGGTATATAAACAAGCAGGGAGGCACTCATTCTTACCCACCTTTGCAGACTAGCTATGACTTCGTGGGACACAGCATTGACTTACCAAGTACATCTGCAGGCACAATTCCTGCCAAGAAAGATAAATACTCTAGCAGACGAACTAAGCAGAAACCTTATGGATCCTCACGAGTGGAAATTGGATCTACAAGTCTTCAGCATGGTAACAAGGAAATGGGGATGCCTGGACATAGATCTATTTGCCTCACCTCACAACTGCCAACTGAAAAAATTCTGCACAAGGACTTATCACAGACAAGCATGGAAAGTGGATGCCCTATCTTTCATCTGGAAAACTTTAACAGTATATGCCTTTCCTCCTCTGCCTCTCTTCCATGGTACTCCTAAAGGTCAGACAGGAGAAGCCAAAAATGATACTGATTGCCCCAGACTGGCTACACTAGTACTGGTATCCAATCCTAAGGAACTTGTCTCAGTGCCCAGCCTGGACCTTACCTCAAGTGCCTCATCTACTGTCCCAGCAGAACTATCAGATCCTGCACAGCCAACTCAAGACCTTAAATCTGGCTGCATGGCGGATAATGTAGTCACACAAAACACACCTCTCACTGAAGAGGTGATGAGGCCTAGTACTAGAAAATCCTATGCTGGAAAATGGAAGAGATTCTGTGCTTAGAACCAGGCACAAGGAATTGACACAGCTGTACCAAATATTCCTCAGATTTTGCAATACTTGACTGAGATTCTGGACAAAGGCCTATCCTTTTCATCTATAAAAATTCATGCCTCTGCCATTTCGGCTCATTACAATACAGAGCCAACAATCTTTTCTCATCCTTTATTAAGGCAGTACCTGAGAGGGGCCAAAAATTTAAGGCCTCCAAGGAGATCACCAATACCTGCATGGGACCTCAATTATGTCTTGGAAAAACTCACCCTGCCTCCTTTTGAGCCAGCCGTTACAGCTGATATAAAGTTTTTATCTTGGAAAACAGCTCTGCTCCTAGCAATAACTTCTGCAAGACGAGTCTCAGAACTACAGGCACTCATGGCTGTGGAACCTTTTATCATTTTTTATCCAGACAGGGTTTCTCTGAGGACAAACCCGACATTTATGCCTAAGGTAGTGTCCAGTGTGGCCCTTAACCAAACTATTCATCTGCCTACCTTTTATCCAAACCCACAGAATAAGGGGGAGAGAATTCTGCATTCTTTGGACATACACAGACAGCTACGCTTCTATTTAAACAGAACCACAGCTTTCAGAAAGACAGAGCAATTACTAGTGACATATGCTGTAGGATCACAAGGAAAGGCTATCTCAAAGCAGACTATTTCAAAGTGGATAGGTCACTGCATTCGTTTCTGCTATTCACAACATGGCAAGCCAGTACCTAAGGGCATTAGGCCACATTCAACCAGAGCAGCAGCCACTTCAGCAGCCTTCCTCAGGGGAGTACCAACCAAAGACATTTTAGAGGCTGCTACTTAGAGTTCAGTGCACACCTTCACAAAGCATGATCACTTACCACTCTACTCTAAATCCAGGGCAGGCTTTGCCACTGCAGTTCTGCAGGGCCTAATAGCCACTTCTAATGCTATTTAGCTCCAGCCTCCCAACCTTAGCTTTGGGATTCAACCCAATTGTAATGACTGCAGCAGTGAAACACGAAGAACATAGTACAGTTGTGTACTCTTACCATAAATGTAGATGTTCGAGTGTATACACAGTTGCAGTCCAGGTTACCCACCCGCCATCCCCCATTTCTTTGCTGGAACTTATCTGTACTTCTCTATTCTATACAACCTATGTGGTGTATTTGCTTGTAGATGAAGGCAAAATATATACTTTGGTGCATGCATGTTTTATTGACATATTTTTAGCCTACCCTTTTGGGGGCACTTGACATCTAGGGCAAGAAAAACGGAAGAAAATGGCATTGGCTGCATCTTTTATACCTTTGGCGCACTGACGTCAGGGAAAAGGTGACAGCAACCGACGCCGGACCTAGACTTTGTAATTCAGGCCGACTGAGGGTAGCCTGCCAGCAGGATAACCCAACTGTAATGACTGCAACAGTGAATACACTCGAACATCTACATTTTTTTGTAAGTGTACCCAACTGTACTTTCTGGCACCTTTCTATCCATTGCTTTCACATTATTAATGCATATTTTAATTTGTAGCACATATTTCATAACTGGGCATAAACTAGTAATCTGTCTCTGTGCATTGCATTTGGGTCATGGTAGATTCCTGACATTTGCAATGTCTGGCCTTTCGACATGCAGTTTAACAAAGCTTTCTAATGATTTGTGTTTTGATCATTTTAACCAACCTCATACTAAATGCCTTAAAAATGAAATCTATGCTTTTTGGCACTAAACAAAAACTTAGCAAGTCCAAGAAAACTTTACCAATCTATGATCAGAGCAACCAACCCTTAGAACAGTCATACTAAATATTTCCGAAACTAAATCTGTGCGTTTTGGTACTAAACAAAAACTCAGCAGATCCAAGAAAATGTAATCTATGATCAGAAAAAACAGCCCATCAAACAAATACAGTATCTTGGTCTCTGGTTAGACCCTCACTCAAATTTAATTTGAATCATGATAATACACATAAAAAAATAATCCCTTAGATGTTCATCGTGTTACCCTGCTGCAGTCATCACACTTGGGTTATCCTGTCGTCAGGCGGTCCCGCAGTCAGCCGGAATTCCAAAGTCTTGGTCCGGCGTCGGTTGCTGTCGCCTCTTCCCTGACATCAGTGTGCCAGGGGTATATATAGTGCAACCGACGCCATTTTCTCCAGTCTTTCTTGCCGCACGGTGCCCAAAGCAGAAGCAGTTCGCAAGTGCCGGTCGGCTGACTCCTGAGATTTTCGAATTTGAATTTCAGACCGAAGTCTTCTATAAAGCTAAGTACCCCATTGGGGAAACTTTTCTTGCCTCAGACCGATGTCAGAAAAAGTTAACAATTGTATTTCTTGTGGGAAGCAAATACCTCATAAGGCTTTTCATTCTTATTGCATACCTTGCCTAGGCCGAGACCACGACGTCACTTCTTGTCGGTTTTGTGCTAGGTTTAATAAGCATACTATTAAAAGACGCTTTGATTTCGCACGACACTACTTCGGTAGGAAATTTAACTACACCATGCTGTCGGAGCAACCGACTACCGGCGTGCACAAAAAACGCAGGGATAAGGACAGACAGCCCAGGCCTAAGCCAGACTCCGAGGCCTCGGCTGATCCAGTCTCCGGCTCTCTGGTCCTCAGTGAGGCTCCGACGCAGCCCCTGACTACTGCAGATCTGAAACCCGAGATCGCTACAGAAAGTTTGGCGGAAGGCACCAGGCTGACGCAGCCATTTAGTTCAGGCCCTTCCAAAGACATTGCTTCAAAAGACGTCGGTGCTACAGAAACGCCACCGGTTTCTGAAGGCGTTTTCAGACCGACGACTCTCTCCATCAAAACGTTTTCTAAGTCGAAGACTCCTACTAAATCTAAAAGGACTGCACTTCAGTCTCCTGTTCAAGGCCCCATGCCTAAGAAACAGATGCTCAAAATGGCTGAAGATTTGATTTCTTTAATCAGGGGTTCCCAGCCCCCTCCTGACAAAAGGCCTAGACAAGAGGAAGATAATGCATCCTCTGAACAACTGTCCATTTCTTCAGTCTCCTCTGAGGACCAAGATTATTCCTTCTCTCCTTATGAAGATTCTGATGCTGAGGACTCTATTCCCTCAGCTTCTCCTCCTGAAGACTACTCCTTTGGGGAAACTTTACACACTATGAGGGAACATTTTCACTGGGAAGGTCAGGACTACTCTGACTCGAAGAAAAAGCTTAGAGAGTTTCTTTTACTCCCCCAACACAGGCCACTTGCCATCCCACCAGTTTTTGACATTGTGGATGATGTTTATTTAGAATCCAGTTTGAACCCAGACTCTCTACCTCCTGCTCCGGCTAAGCTTGACAGATACTATAGAGTGCCTGATTCCCACAAATTTCTTTAGAAAAGCCCTGCAGCTGACCCAGAGACTATCTCCCAGGGTCCCAAGGGGTCTAAGGCTTCTATGGCTAAAAACCCAGTACCTTCTGAGAGGGATTCCAGAGCACTAGACAGGTGGGGGAAAAAGGTTTACACCTCAGCCACACTAGCTATGAGGGCACTGAATTGCCAATTTCACATGCTTAAATATCAGCAATTCCTAATCTCTCAGTTAAAGCAAAGAATAACCACTCTCCCTCAACAATCTGAATTGAAAGAAGTACAGGATCTGTTGCACGCCACTGAGCAGGTGGGCAAACATACCTTACAATGTGGATTTGATTCTTTGGAGGCCTCCTGCAGAGCAGCTGTCACTGGGTCTGTTATACATAGGCATGCTTTGTTAAAGGAACAAACTCTGCATGATCATGTTAAAGCAAAATTACTAGATGCTCCCTTACAGCAGGATGTGCTTTTTGGAGTTAAAGCAGAAGTTGTTTTAAAGAAAATGGAGGATAAGGCAAAATCTATGTAGACAGTCAAGGATTTCCTACAGGTACAACCTCCTCGCTTCAGCAGAAACTGGTCAACAAAAAATTGGTCCTTTCCAGCTACTGACAGACCACAGAGGGGTAAATACAGGTGCCCAAGGGGTAGAGGACAATCACAAGCCCAGTATAAGCCTCGCCAATGGGGCACTACAACACAGAAGGGAGGAGAAGACAGGTCTCAATCCACCAGAAGGCAAACTCAATGACTTGCACCTCATCTGGCCAAGCAATACTCTCTTGGCAGCCCCCTTGGGGGGAAAACTCGCACTTTTTGCAGACAACTGGCACAGTGTCACAAAGGACAAATGGGTCCTAGACATAATTTTACGAGGATACAGATTCCACTTTCACACCTTGCCAATGAAAAGAGGAATGCCAAACCTGCCACAAAATCAATGGGCAGAGGCACAAAAGCAAATTACAGCTCTCATGGACATGAGAACCATTCAACTGGTACCTACTCGAGAGCAAGGCCAAGGATTTTATTCAAGACTTTTTCTAGAGCCCAGAAAGGACAATGCCTGGAGACCAATTCTGGACCTTTCAGTTCTAAACACTTACTTACAAGTACCCAAATTCAAGATGCTAACTCTACAACAGCTACTTCCCATGTTGGGCAAGGAGGCATGGTAACGTTGGACCTCAAGGAGGCATACCTGCATGTCCCAATCAGACAAAGTTGCAGAAGATACCTCCGTTTCATTGCAGGTTCAACCCATTACCAATTCTCTGCACTGCCCTTTGGCTTATCTACTGCGCCCAGAGTCTTCACAAAATGCCTGGCACCAGTAATTGCATACTGCAGACAAAGAGGAATTCAAATATATCCATACCTGGACGACTGCCTCATCCAAGCAGAAAGCAAAGACATTCTCCTACATCATCTGGCCTTTGTAAAGCATCTACTAAACTGCCTGGGGTACACAGTAAACGAAAAGAAGTCAAAACTAGTACCCTCACAAAAAATGACATTCCTGGGGGCCAGCTTGGATACAATGGCCCAGAAGGCTTATCTTACGCCAGACAAGCAACTACAACTGACTCAATATTTCAGGACATGGCAACAAAGACCCAATTAACTGCAAGAAAATTTCTGCAGGCTTTGGGCTTCATGGCATCTTGCATACTAATAATACCATTTGCAAAGCTGCATATGAGGAAATTACAGTGGTACCTAAAAAGAGTATGGTCTCAACACAGCCACAGCTTGGACACAATGATATCTCTCATCCCCTGCCTACAACAGGAATTTCTGTGGTGGTCACAGGCATGTCACCTCAACAAGGGTCAGCCTTTCACCTTGCCCCCAGCCAGGCAAACTATCACAACAGATGCTTCAGATTACGCCTGGGGTGCACACATGGCAGGACAATGCATTCAAGGCCTATGGACTGCAGATCAAAGAAATCTGCACATAAATCAAAAAGAGATACTAGCTGTACAGAAAGCTCTGACAGCCTTCAAGGATCTGTTACATCCAGGACAACTTGCAATAAAGACGGACAACACCACAGTAATGTGGTACATAAACAAACAAGGGGGTACATATTCCTACCCTCTATGTAGGCAAGCAATGATCTTATGGAACACAGCTCTGACTTACCAAGTTCAGTTGCAAGCTCAATTCCTGCCAGGACAGAAAAACACATTGGCAGATGACCTCAGCAGAAACATCAAGGATCCCCACGAGTGGAAACTAGATCCACAAATATTTGCAATGATAACTCAAAAATGGGGCCTTCCAGACATAGACATGTTTGCCAGTCCTCAAAACTATCAACTAACAAAATTTTGTACAAGGGCATTTCACAATCAAGCTTGGAAAGTGGACGCACTCTCTTTCTGTTGGAAAAACCTGACAGTATATGCCTTCCCTCCATTGCCTCTCCTCACAAAGGTTCTTCTGAAAGTCAAAAAGGAGAGACCATGACTGATTCTCATAGCCCCAGACTGACCACGCCAGCACTGGTACCCACTATTGAGAAATATGGCCCACAGCCCACCATGGATATTGCCTCAAATCCCCCATTTGCTCACACAACAAAACAATCAGATTCTTCACAGCCAGCTCAAAACTTTAAATCTGGCTGCATGGCAAATCAACTAAACATACAACCAGCTCCTCTTTCCCAAGCAGTTCTGGATGTTATTCTGGAAGCCAGGAGGCCAAGCACCAGGAAGGCTTACTCGGACAAATGGAAAAGGTTTTGTGCCTGGAACCAAGCTAAAGACCAAGACATAATTCAGCCTCACATGCCTCACATTCTACAGTATTTAGCTGAGATGTTGCACAAAGGACTTTCTTTCTTCTCCATTAAAATCCATGCTTCAGCTATTTCAGCTCACTACACCATGGATCCACCTTTATTTTCACATCCCCTTCTAAGGCAGTTCCTCAGAGGGGCAAAAAACATTAGACCACCCAGGAGAGCTCCTACACCTACATGGGACCTCAATTTTGTTCTGGAAAAACTAACACTGCCTCCCTTTGAACCAGCTTTCTCTGCAGATGTTCAGTTCCTATCATGGAAAACTGCCCTGCTCCTAGCAATAACTTCAGCTAGAAGAGTCTCAGAGCTACAGGCACTAATGGCAGTGGAACCTTTCCTCATTTTTCATCAAGACAGAGTTTCTCTATGAACTAATCCTTCCTTTATGCCTAAGGTGGTTTCCAGTGTAGCTTTAAATCAAACCATCCACTTACCCATCTTCTTCCCAAATCCACAGAACAAAGGTGAGAGACTCCTGCATTCCTTGGACATTCACAGGCAACTTTGTTACTACTTGGACAAAACTAAGGCTTTCAGAAAATCTGACCAGCTCTTTGTATCCTATGCTACAGCTACTCAAGGGAAGGCTATATCAAAGCAAACCATTTCTAAATGGATAGGTCATTGCATACCTTTCTGCTATACTCATCATGGGAAACCAGTTCCTGCTACCATTAGGTCCCACTCTACCAGGGCAACAGCTACCTCTACAGCCTTTCTAAGGGGGGTTCCAACCAAGGAGATTTTAGAAGCTGCAACTTGGAGTTCAGTACACACCTTTACCAAACACTATCACTTACCTCTTTACTCTAAGACCAGGGCGGGCTTCGCCACTGCAGTTCTGCAGGGCCTTATAGCCTCCACTAACCCTCTATGATACCTCCCCCCTTCATTAGCTTTGGGATTCAACACTAGTGTGATGACTGCAGCAGGGTAACACGATGAACATAGTACAGTTTTGTACCTACCATAAATGTAGATGTTCGAGTGTTCACCCTACTGCAGTCCAGGTTACCCTCCCTCCATCCCCTCTGATCTACTGGCTAAATCTCTTCAATACCTTAATGATGTATTTGCTTATAACTGAAGGGATTTTGTGTTTGGGCAGAGGTTACTCCATTTGGTACTAATTTCTGATCACCTTTTTGGGGGCACCTGACATCTGGGGCAAGAAAAACTGAAGAAAATGGCGTCGGTTGCATTATATATACCCCTGGCGCACTGACGTCAGGGAAGAGGTGACAGCAACCGACGCCGGACCAAGACTTTGGAATTCCGGCCGACTGCGGGACCGCCTGATGACAGGATAACCCAAGTGTGATGACTGCAGCAGGGTGAACACTCGAACATCTACATTTATGGTAGGTACAAAACTGTACTTTTTCTGGGGAGAAATAAATATTCCTTTTCCTGTCTCACACTTACCAGGTCTGCAGTATAGAAATGAATCATACTCCCTCAGCTCAAACTCAGTGTTGCTCTAATATCAGCAGCCCTGTATTAAAATTTCCACCACTCTTTCAACACTAGGAAACACAATGTGTAGAATTATTATACAATTCCAAGAAAGGAACACTGCTGTAAACACTAAAAAAAACGCAATCTGGCTCCCATTTAACCAAAGTCTCATCTGTTTTAAACTCTTACAGGAACATAATCTCCCTCCTTTAACTTCAAAACTAATAAGACATACCACTACATACAACCTAAGAAACTCAAACCACTTTGGCCCTAAAATACAAATCCTACAATCCAAGCTACATATCTTTGACCATACATTCTCAATTCTTGGGCCTAAAGTGCGAGAGTCCCTCTCATGTGAAATTAAAAACTTATTTATTCCAAGTTCTAGTCTGTACTAAAATCACATTTAGTTAAACAAGCAGAATCTACCTGTTACCTCTCAGGTTAGATCACTTAAGTCTATTTTACTGCACTCTGTTTTAACCACTAAGATCCTTTGCTCCTTTTTGCATCTCTGATTTATTCAACTTTAATGTTGTGAAATGTTTGTACATACTGGAAATTAATACATTAGGTTTTCTGTGTGTCTAAAGCACTAGTCTACCATTGCACTGGTTTACTGTCATTTATGTGTTGTACTCTTGCCTATTTTGTATGTCTGGTCAGAGACAGAACAGGGTCAGATTTGCATGGTAACAATTACCATGTTATAGTCAGACACTCATAATGGCAAGTCGGGAATGGCAAGACCAAATGTGCAAAACTGGAGAAAGTATGGACTAAGTCCAAGATCTCTATGTTTATGTGCCTCTAGTAATCTCCTTCTCTGAGGTACAGCAATCTTAGAGTTAGAACAACCCCCTGAAAACAAATTCAAGTAAATAATCCACTAACAGCAATAATTGATAATTGCATGATTAGTGCAAAACAAATTCAAGAATATCTGACCTAAGACTGAATAGGATCTTAGGTGCTTGACAGCACTGAAGATTGAGGTGCCCAGCATAGGGGGAGGAGGAAGGGGGACGCATTCATGGTGCACGTGTGGTTTGGTTCCCCTGATGGATACCAGTGAGACAACATGATGTGCTGCCTGTTGCATACTGCTGAAGCCTGCCCCTTGCAGAAGTGAGGAGTGGACTAGCAATAATGCTTATTGTACAACCCACCCCAGGGGTTTTACTGGGCATGGGTGGAGAAGGAGTAATGGGAAAAACACTCCCTCATCATCAGTATGGCACAGCCTAAGGGATGTCGTGACATCTTTGTTGGTCATAGTCGTAGCAAGTCAGACAGAAGAGATAGACTCAGTAGGCCCAGGGATTTGAGGAGAGGCATCAGGAGCTGATGATATTGAGCTATGAGGGAGTCAAAAATAGCTTCAAAAACATAAATATCCCACATAGGCTCTGATTTATGCAGGTGAAGGTAAATCTCATTTCAGTTGGCAATGTAAAATCAGAGTACAGTATTAGAGTACAATATCTAAGATAAAGTGGAATATGCAATTAGAGAGTTACGATGTAACACATTAGGATAATTAAGTTATTTATGTGAGTAGCTTAGACTGAGTAATTAACACTTCTGAAGTTGTAAGCATGGATGTAGGTGATCAAACCGCCCTGCTAGACAGGGGTCCAGGGAAGTAAATAGTGTGGGAAGACATAGCCAGGGAATTGTTATGGCTAGGCTTGTATAGGCCCTAGGGCCGATAGCCTAGTACCAACCTATGAAATATGGCAGGCAGTACCACCACTGTAATTAAGTATTTTGAGATAGAACTAGATATATCAGAGTAGTAATAACTAAAGGTGGAGAAGTGTCCATATTCACCAAGGATATTCACACCACCAGGCTAGTTGCCCAACACAATGCATCTGAAATTCTCCAGGTACAACTAACACTAGATAAGACTGCAATCCAAATTGTAACTTGCTACAGATCCCCCACCATGCCCCACGCTTCTCACTTCACCTTTCTAAACATACTGGAAAATATTAAGATACAACCGAACACCATAATACTGGGTGATTTCAACTGCCCTGCCATTAACTGGGAAAACTACTCGTGTACCAACACCTTTGCCCAACGGTTCTTGGAATTCATAAATTCCAATGCCCGGCTCAACTAATCCATAGTCCCACCAGGGGCTCCAATATCCTAGACATGGTCATTACCAACATGGGAAATTGATGCTCCACACCTATGGTCACCCCCTCGTTGGTCAGGTCAGACCATAAGCTAATCACCCTTAGCATCCACATCCCACCCCCACCCCCCAGTAAGGAAACCTCCATAAAAAACTTCTCCAAAGCCAACTTCATGCTACTCAAGTCAGAAGTGACAAACTTCATGACACCCATGCAGGTGGGAACTGAAATTTCGACTGCTGAGTCCCTATACTAAGGCACTGTACAAGCACATCCACTCATGCTTGAATCATGCCATCCCAAATAGAACCAAGATGCTCTCCTCCAAAAAAGGAAGCCAAACTGGTGGTCCACTGCTATAAACAAACTTTACAACAAAAGGAAGAAACTGTTGCAGAAAAGAGGAAAATCACAGGATGCAAAAAACTCCCTTACCAGCCTCAGTAAAAGCTGAGATCCCCTCATAAAATCCTCCAAAGCTAGTTACGAAAATAAAATTGCCAAAGATTCCAAAGACAACCACAAGGCAATCTATAGCTATGTCAAGAATCTAAATGGCAATGCTCAGATCTGCTCTGAGCTACAACAGAATGGCATTAAATATACTGATCACAAGGATATTGCCAATATCCTGGCAGATCGATTCAGTGGCAACTTCACCCCCCTCTCACCCCCTAAAGGGCCCATCTCAGTAGCGAAAAATTGCCAAATTCCGGTAATAACGGCCAGACAGGTAAAAACTGCACTCTCCAAAGCTAAGAATACAGCATCCATGGGACCACATGACATCTCAGGCTGTGTACTACATGAACTACAAAATAAACTGGCACCTCACCTAAGTGTCATGTTTAATCATAGCCTCACCTCAGGCTTTGTGCCGACTGAGTGGTGCATATATACAGTTATCCCACTCCACAAGGGGGATCCACCTTGTATCCTGTGAACTACTGCCCCATCAGTCTGACGAGCCTGATCTGCAAGGCCATGGAATGTATTATCATGGAACTTATAAACAAAGACATTGGCAACCTTCAAACACTGGACCCCACCCAGTTTGGGTTCGTGAAGGGACGATCTTGTCTCCCGAACCTGATTGACTTCTTCGAATCAGTCTCCAGAGCTGTGGACGAGGGTAAGGTGGTCCACACAGCCTATCTGGACCTTGCCAAGGCCTTTTACACCATCCCCCACTCTGGAATCATAGAGAAACTTACTAAGCTGGGCATTAATCCCTACGTCACTCGATGGGTTGCCAACTGACTTACTGACAGAACCCACACTGTAAAAGTAGCTGACTCCAAATCCAGATCCAGACAAGTGACAAGTGGAGTATCTCAGGGTTCACTCCTGGGACCGCTCTTGCTTGGCATCTACTTCTCTGGAGTACAGGCCAACACTAAGGGACTCTGGCTAACAAAGTTTGCAGATGACTGCAAACTGGGAGCCATTATTGAATCCACAAATTATGTGGATACTCTACAAAAGGGCCTTACAGAAACAGATGTTTGGTGCCAGAGCCATGGGCTCAAGCTCAGTACCAAGAAATGTATAGTTATCCCCTTTGGGAGAAAACATGTACCCTTGAATTACCACGTAGGTGGCAGTACACTAAACACCGAAAGTGTGACGAGAAACTTAGGGACACAGGTGGACAGTGGTCTCACCTTCGATAACCACATTGCCACAACAGTCAGGAAATCCTTCTATTCTATGTGGCACACCTCATCACTAAGGGCTTTGCATCCAGAAAAAAGGCAGTCATTGTCCCACTGTACTCATCCCTCATTAGACCCATTATAGAATACAACACCCCATTTGGTATGTACCTCTCAAGACATCTGCAACAACTGGAAAGGCCGCAGAAGTACCTCACTAAAAGAATCACAGATCTAAAGCAGATGCCCTATGCTGACCGCTTTAAAAAAACCCAGCTATACTCTGTCGCATATTGTCTACTCAGAGGTCATCACTGCTTAACATACAAGACCATGTCAAACCCAGAGCTGTTGGACATACTACACTTCAAGAAATTCCAGTCCCTCAGAGCCACACGCTCCAGGGATCTAAACCTTGTCATCACAATAAACAAAACATGTTGGAGGGATAGGTTCCTGACCCAGAGACTCTCCATACTCTGGAATAGACTGCCCATATATGTCAAGCAGAGCGCCTCTTTAGCCCTCTTCAAAAGGAACCTTGACGATTGGATGGGAGAAAGGAAATTCACCCCAGGGATCATGTCAGTCGCCCTGCTAGACAGGGGTCCAGGGAAGTAAATAGTGTGGGAAGAAATAGCCAGGGGATTGTTATGGCTAGGCTTGTATAGGCCCTAGGGCCGATAGCCTAGTACCAACCTATGAGCCATAGAGAGGAAAGGTGTTGTCTCAAGGACTTTTTAAAGAGAGCTGCATTGCTGGTAGTCCTAACTGATGCTATGGTCTTATATGATAACATTAAGAGGAATTTGTGGACCAGCCATCCAACCAGTGTCTGTTGTATATTAATAGCTGCTGTGATATATTTGTGGAATACGGGTTTACAAAAATGTATGTTGTACTGTGTTCTGTAAAGGAGTACTCCTACAAAAAGTAATATTACATTTTTCAAATACACTTGCTATTATGATTGCTGGCTCACCAAATACATGTACTGGTGGGGTTTGTTTCAGAATATTATAACAACTCAACCACAAATTATATAGCAGATTATGATCAAGTCTCTGATTATAAGCAAGTTGTTGAATTTTCCAGAACTGGATGTCAAGAAATTCATCGTGAGAGTGGAGTGAAATACTGGAATCAGCTGCAAGAACATACGACCAGCTGGTTATGGTGTAAGGGACTTGACTATAATTTTTGTAGGACATTGAGCTTTGCTTAGTCTTTGCACTACTAGTGGCAGACAGAAGAATATATAGGAGAGCTATGTGTTTTACATCTTCGAAAGCTGTAACACATTTACCATTACCGAGGCTCCCTTTTGTAATTTTGAGACCTGCAACTATATGAATCCCAAAATTGTGAGGAGAAGACATTGATTTGAAAGGATATCATGGAATATTGAAACTCACTATTCTCCATAAATAGTTTTTTGCAGGGGTGTACCTCAGAGAAGTGGAGTACTAGAGACACAGAAACCCAGAGATCCTGGACTTAGTCCATACTTTCTCCAGTTTTGCAAATTCAGTCTGGCCATTCCAGACTTGCATTTATGAGTCTCTGACTATTATATGGTAAGTGTGACCACACAAGTATTTGTTATATACAAGGAGCTTTAGCTGCTCCAGTGCACTACAAAATGGACAGAATAGTTTTGTAGCCTGATGTGTAATATAGCTTCCAAAGCTGTTTGAGCATGTTTCCTGTGGTCTGTGAATGTCCCTGTTTATATTCATGAGCAGTATTCAAAGGAGATTAAAATAAAAAGTTGCTAAAGAAGTTTTGTTATTTATAGGTTCATAGGTAGGTACCAGGCTATTGGCCCTAGGGCCTATATAAGCCTAGCCAAAAAGGTACCCTGGCTTTCTCCACCCAAGAAAATTATTTTCCTGTGCCCCTGTCAAGCAGAGCCACAGAGGTGATCCCTGGGGTGAATTTCCTATCTCCCATCCAATCATCAAGATTTTTCTTGAAGAGTGCTAATGAGGAGCTTTGTTTGATATAGATAGGTAGTTTGTTCCAGAGTATGGGAAGTCTCTGAGACAGGAATCTATCCCTCCAGCATGTTCTGTTTATTGTGGTGGCAAGGTTTACGTCCCGAGTGCATGTAGCTCGGAGGGATTGGGATTTCTTTAAGTGGAGCATGTCCAATAGCTCTGGATTTGACATAGCTTTGTATGTTAGGCAGAGATCGCCTCTGAGTAGGCTATATGCGACGAAGTAAAGCTGGAGTTTTTTGAGTCTGTTTGTGTGGGGCAGCTGTTTGAAGCTGTTAATCCTCTTTGTGAGGTATTTCTGCAGCCTTTCTAGTTGTAGATGTCTTGTGAGGTACATACCAAAAGGGGAGTTGTAATCTATAATGGGTCTAATGAGCGATGAGTAGAGAGGGACAATGACCTCTTTTTTCCTGGATGAGAAACCTTTTGTGATGAGGTGTGCCATGTAGAAGGATTTCTTGACTACTGTGGCAATGTGATTATCAAAGGAGAGACTGCTGTCCATCTGTGTCCCAAGGTCTGTTATCACACTTTCAGTGTTAAGTAGACTATTGCCTATGTGGTAGTTCATGGGTACAGAGTTTTTACCAAAAGGGATGACAATGCACTTTTTGGCATTGAGCTTGAGGCCATGGCTTTGACAACAGGCATCTGTCTCAGTGAGGCCATTTTGTAGGATGTCCACATCATTAGGAGTTTTGATTATGGCTCTTAATTTGCAGTCATCTGCGAATTTCGTTAGCCAAAGACCTTCTGTGTTAGCCTGTACTTCTGAGAAGTAGATACCAAGTAGGAGAGGACCCAGGACTGAACCCTGTGGTACTCCACTTGTCACCGGTCTGAAGTCGGATTTGGAGTCTGCTACTTTCACAGTGTGGGTTTTGTCAGTGAGCAAGTTGGCAACACATCTTGTGACATTAGGGATTTATACCTAGGTTAGTGAGTTTATCTATAATTCCAGAGTGGGGGATGGTGTTGAAAGCCTTGGGGAGGTCTAGATAGGCTGTATGAACCACCTTACCCTCATCTATGGCTTTGGTGACCGCTTCAAAGAAGTCCATCAGGTTTAGGAGACATGATCTGCCTTTTACAAACCCAAACTGGGTGGGGTCCAGAGTTTGGAGATTTTATTTATATTTTGGAGATTTTATTTATATTTGTTTACAAGTTAGAGCACTGGTCAAGCATGACCTATTGCAGACCCAGCCAGGGGTGTACACAACAACAGAGTACAATTACCACAACACAGAAAATACAACACAAATGCAAGATAACCAGTGGTGCAGCAGTGGGATCCAATACTTTATTCATAAATTTGATTGCAGTGTTCAAAAAGCTATGGTGTATTCAGAGGTGAAGCAAGCAGGATGGTCACCAATAGAAAAGGAACAACAAATGCAGTGATATTAGGAAGGTATAGGGGAGCCCAGTGTTAATCAAGGAAAGTAAATATGGAAGGGGGATAGCAGGAGTTGAGGAATTACATACACACACATATGTATATACATATATATATATATATATATATATATATATATATATATGTGTGTGTGTGTGTGTGTGTGTGTGTGTGTGTGTGTGTGTGTGTGTGTGTGTGTGTGTGTGTGTGTGTCTGTGTGTATATATATATATATATATGTATGTATATATATATATATATATATATATATATATATATATGTATATAGGAACACTACTAAATCTCGAAATTTTGAAATCTCGAATTTCAAAAGCTCGAGACCATGTAGCCGAAACCCCACATTACCAAAAGACCAGAAGCGATGTTAAGGGATTTTGAGTTAGCACTTCTAGTGTTGCGGTTCAGGTAAGTATGTGTGTGTAAGTGTGTTTGTGAGGGGCTTTAGTGTGTGTAAGTGTGTGTTGTGACTGTGGTGTGTGTGTGTGTGTGTGTGTGAGGGGCTGTAATGTGTGGATGTGAGTTTGCCTTGTGTCTATGTTTGTGCAATCTCGGAGTTAGAATATTAAAGTAGGGGGGTGTGGGGGGCACAGCCCCTATAGGAGGAATGCAGGGGCAAAGCCCCCCTGCTTATCTTTAGTGTAGGGTGGTTTGTTTGGTTATGGGGGGGAGGCTGTGTGTATGTTGGTGTGTGTGCTGTATGCATGTAGTACTTTCGCGATTTTTAATTTCGCGCTTTTAACATTTTGGTAATGTGGGGTTTTGGGCTCATAGTCTCAGTATGTTGGGCTTCGGGATTGTGTAATTTCGGGATTCAGTAGTGAATATATATATATATATATATATATATATATATATATATATATATATATATATATATATATATATATATATATATATATACACACACACACACACACATACACAAACTCAAGGTATTGGACCCACTGGCACCATAAAGGTTTGAAAGAAACAAGCACTGCAACCTCGAACTTATCGTAATAAACTTTATTTCCACACTTTCGTCTTAAGACTTCCTCAGAACACACTTTCATAATACAAAAAGGACCATATTTATACAATCAAATCAATTAGATAAAACAATTACATAATTAACCAATTAAATATATGAGTAAAATACTTAACACTTAGTACATACTCAATATATATCCACTAATAAAAATATTAGATAAAAAATATTTATTTTATTATTTACACACTTTTAACTTTCAAAAAACACTTTATATTAATCAATTCATTCAAACCTGTTTTTTATCAGCTTCGTCTAATCTGCCACAAAGTTTCCTTTTGTTCTAAGTCATTTCTGAAATCTTCCCCCTCAAATCCATAGTGCCTAATTCTAAGATGGAGAAATTTAGAACTATCCATCCTCAAGGCTTTGAACTTCACCTTGACTTACTGGCAGAACCTTGGGTTCACAGATAATAAGGAAAATATTGCCTGTTTCCCTTAAAGGAACTAATCTTATTGGTTACTATCCTGAGTAGAGCCTTACGTCTACAGTACAAGGTGGTACATTTAATGCAGTACTTCAAAAGCATTTCTGCAAGAGATGGAATTCCTGCCAGGGAGTTGCCCATGTTACTGCACTTCATGGCATCTTCAGTCGTAATGGTGCCTCTAGTTTGTCTGTCATGAGGAAGTTCAAGCCCTAGCAAAGAAACAGAGCATGTCAGCATACCCATCCTTTACAGACCTAAATCCTCCTCCTTTTTGTGCATTAGAAGGGATCCTCATGGTAGATTCAGCAGTGTGTTCAGAATCCGGGAATGCCCTTTAGGACACCAGTGCTAATGACTCTGACTACAAACCTGGCTTGAGGGGATCCATGATGGAGGCCTTCATGTTTAGGGTACTTGGGAGGGCAAAATGTGGAAAAACACATAAACATGAAAGAAATTGCAGAAGTAAGTCTTGTCCTGAAAGGTTTCCCTTTTCTCTCTAGTGCAGGGCATTCTTTGGTTGAGGGTAGACAATGCAGCATATATGGTACAGGCTGGCCATATAAGCCTGGGAGATGACCTTCAAAGCAAGTATGACTTTTGCTCTAACCAATATCTACACTCTACATAAAAAAAAATAGATAAATAACTTTGACATAAAAAAATGGTTCCCTTGCTACACCCAAAGCTGTCCACTCTAAGGTCAACAGCTTGGATGAATTTATCTTGATTGCAGATAGGGTTAAATATTCTGAGGACATCCAAATATAATGAAAATGGTGTAGGAATCCTAACACAAGAAAACCATGTTTAGCTAAAGGGAATATGCCATCCTCCTTGTGCCAATCCAGGGACACTGACCTACAGAAAGCTAAAGTGACTATGGTCCTGGAATCGCTATCAGACCTCTGCAAATCAGGTTTACAATAAACCTGTATAAAAGCGTATGCTTCAGCTACTTCAGCCTGTCTCTCTATGGACCTCTTTCTGTGCTCTAGACCTTCAAGTAAATAATTCCTCTTGGGGGTCATTCACCTTAGATCACCAAGGGAAGAATTTGAAATAGCATGAGATCTGAAATGTGTATGAGAAGAACTGGCCATGACCTTTTTTGAACCAGCTTTTTCATCCTCTGTCCAATGTCCATCTTGGAAAAGGCTGTTTTTGGTGTATGTTATCTCTGCCAGAATGATTTCTTAGCATCAAGTATTGCTTTGCAAATAACCATTTGTGGTCTTTCATCAGGACAGGTTATCCCTGTATTCCAACCTAGCTTTCATGCATAAAGTGTCATCAGACATGACCATGATTCATGCCATTCACCCACCAGTCTTCTTTCCAAAGCCACAGAATTCAGGAGAAAAGACCCTACATTCCCTTCTTGTGCACAAACAGCTGAGATTTTACTTGTACAGAACCAAGGAATCCAGACAGCCGGATCAGCTGTTTCTTTTATGCTAAAAGGAAAAAAGGAAAACTGTTAACAAGCAAAATCTGTAAAAAAATGGTTGGCGCTGTGTTTTTCCTTTTGTCATTCAAACCATTACAAGCCTATTCAATGCTGGATCAGGAACCACTCCACTACAGCCACTGGTACTACCACAGCGTTTCTGTGGTGTTACTCCCCAGGCCGTCCTTTCAGCAATCACTTGGTCATGTTTGCACACCTTCAAACAGTGAAATGCAGTGCAGCCTATAGGGTCTGGACCTGATCTGCTCTGGCTATCTTGTATGATTTTGTATCCAGATACCCTTTATCCTCCTCCCTGTGACTCTGTGCTTAATAATACAATGAACACTGTACAGCTGTTATGGATTTATCGTGATTGTAAACATTAGAGTAGATTCACTGTTGAAGTCTGGATATTATCCCACCCACTTCTGACCTTCTTGGAATGGCATCTCATTTGAAATTCAGCATGTACAAAGTATTGACACGTTTGAAAAAGAGATTAGATGTTAGCAATTAAGTATATGGGTCATGTAATAAGGAATCTGTGTTCCTTGATGGTTTTTCATCCTGAACATTGTGGTTTGGATCTTATGAACAACTTATGAACTTCCATTACTTTTTATTTTTATTACTGTTATAATTACAATCTATTGTATTTTAAATTTTACTACACCTTAAAGTTTTTTTTTTTCTTGGAGTTATAAAAGTTCAGTGCTAGGATCATTTAAAAATAATTTTTCATTCAATAATTGAAAGAGAATTAAATCTACTTAATTATTAGGTGTAGATGAGAGGTAGTATTTCTTATTTATGGAACAAAGCTGGATTTTCCTTTCACTACAACCTGGTGGCTTTTGACCTGCCTTCCTCTAATGGAAATATGACTTTGAAAGCTCCTCCCAGTCTCGTCTCATCTGCTGTTTCTACTGAGCACTGAAAGATCAAACTGGGAAGGCCCTCTTCTACACTCTTGAGTTAGGCTGTTTTATATATTTCCAATCACTTAGTGCCCACTGTGCTATTCAGAGTATCAATCGCTTATTTCTATCTTACATTTAAAATCTGTAACATCTAGTACTATAATACCAATCACTGGATAGCCTAGGAACCACTTCCCAGGAATCACGTTTGGGATCTTTGCTTCTTGTGAGAGAAAGAGCAGAGGGACATTATTTCCTAGCCTTCATAGAGACTGCCAGTTACTGGTAAGCCTGAAAAGTGCTTCTTTTGAGCCATCTAGGATTATTTTTTCTGCTTTGCTCCTTGTGAGAGCAGGAACAGAGGAGCATTGATTCCTGATGGCCTCTGATTGGACAGTGTGCATGGGACTTCACTGACTGGTCTGGTAACAGTTTTGGTGAGAATCTGTTCAGCGTCTTCATGCATTTTGGATTTCTGTTGCATCCAGCTGCTGTAACTTCTATCCAGGGTATCTACTAAGAGAAGACTATAGCAAGTGTAGTGAGCACAACAACATCTGAGTTAATCTGCGTGTGTGTAAGTGTATGCGTGTGTGTGTGTGTATATATATATATATATATATATATATATATATATATATATATATAATATTGCAAGAAAACCACAGCCAAGCTAGAGTTTTCACTGTGTGATACCTTCAACCTCCTGAAAGAAGCACAAATGGAAATATTTAGACTTGGGTATGCCAAGTTTAGAGGTAGAGGAGGCTTAATAATTAACAGTTAATACAGGAAGAGATGAGATGATAACAGTGGGTTCCTATTAGAACTCCGAATGCTTGAAATGTCGAATGTCATATGGTCAGCACCATATGATCGACATTTCAAGAGTTCGAAGGTTAAATGTAATGGCACCGTTCAGTGCAGAATGGGAGAATTTCCCTTTTCTGCACTGAAGTGCGATCTTGGAGTTGGTATATTTAAGTGGGGGGCTTGCCCCCCTGCCTACACCGTTAAGGTAAGTTTTTTTTTAATTATATATTCAAACTTTTAAGCTTCAATCATATGTTGTCGAACATATGGGATTCGAAGTTTTGAAAGTTTGAATATTATAATATAGACCCTATAACAGTGATGTATACTCAGTCTGTAGGAAAGTCTTCAGGAGTAGATGGTATTCCTGTGGGAGTTTGGAAGCTAGGAGGGAAGAAAGTGATAAAGATCTGGTAGGTTTTGTTTAACAGTGTTTTAAAAGAAGACGATAAGGGCCGACCAGATGCAGCTTCATAGAGGCCCATTTTAATTGTAAACCCTGATTATAAAGTGTTTCTGTTTATAATAGCTATAAAATGGCAAAGGTACTGCCAACATTGATAGATATTGCTCAGTGTGTTTTTTGTGTGTCTGTGTATATGTGTGTGTGTGTGTGTGTGTGTGGTGGGGGGGGGGGGGGCATTTGATAACCACTGTTGATGTGCCTTGATCCAGAGAAAGCATTTAGCAGAATAAGCTGTTATTTTATGAGTGGGGCAATGGAAGTATTTACATTCCCTAATACAGTAATAAGGTTAACTAGGAGGATATATGAGGGATCAGAGGCAAAAATTAAAGTGTGAGGGTTTGTCTCTGATAAGCTGTGTCTGAACAGAGGAGCCTTTGTTATTTGCATAATATGTAGAGCTATTGGGAAAGAAATTAAGGGACACAGGATATAATTGGTATGGTAATCAAGAAACATTGGCTTTATATGCAGGTAATATTATTTTGTACATAATAAAACCAGAAAATGGCATTTCAGTGTTATGGAATATTCTGAAACACTTTTAAGTCTATTTGAGATACAAAATTAATGAAGGTAAAACAAAGACAATAGTTGTAAACTATGTACCCACAAAGAAATTGGTTCAGCAATACCCATATTTATGGGAAAATGATAAAATTAAGTACTTAGGAGTATAGGCTGAAAAGCATTCTGTTATGGCGGCTAATGTAATTGGTACGGTAGTCAAGAAAAGTGTTCTTTATTTGCAGATAATATTGTGTACCTGACAAAACCGGAAAAGGACATCTCATTGTTGTGGAACATTTTGAGATAGTTTCAGGTCTTTTAGGATATAAAATTAATGAAGACAAAATAATAACTGTAAACTGTGTACCAACATAAATTGGTTCAACAATACCCATATTTATGGTTTATGATAAAATGAAGTACTTAGGAGTATGGTTTAAAAAGTTATCTGTTATAGCAGCTAAGGTTATGTGAGAAGAGATTTAAACAAACGATGATAAACTGAGAAACTGGAAGTTGTTGTTTATGGATATGGATAGTAAAACACAGGAAGTGAAAATGTGTTTGGTGCCTTTATTCTTATACACAGGTCAGGCATATTTTTTTATCAACCGGAGGAGAAGCTGTGGATAGTAATTAATAAAGAATTGAAGGATTTTACTTGGGAGAGGAGATGGGCAAGTTAATCCTTTCAATAGAACAAGGTGGTTTAGGATTACCTGATTTGAAGGGATATTTTAGAGCTACATAGTTAAGACACACACATTTATATATATATATATATATATATATATATATATATATATATAATACAAGTAGAAAGCTATAACTGAAAGTGGAAAGGGTATGGATGAAGAAGGGGAAAATTTAAGAAATAAGGCGAGAGTGAGACGTTGGATGCTGATGCTTAAGGAGAATAACAGCAGCCATACAAAATATTATATTCATAAGTAAAAGCAGTAATCTAAGAATTGAGCCAACACAAGAATGGAGAAAGGAGATTCTGCCAGCAGGGGTGATTGCATTTAGGGGTACAGAGAATGGGCAAGAGGGGAATGGAATTTTCTGGCAAAAATGTGCAAAGGAACAAAGGTATTGGGAGCAAATAACTAGAGAGGGAAAGGTATAGTGGGAAGAGGCAAAGGAGACATTTGGGCTGCATGCTAGTGACTGCCTTCCCCATCAGTAATTGATGTCATAGTGTAGATAAAATAAAGAGAAAGGGACAATGGAATCCTAAGTGGAATATCTGCTCTGGTAGAGTTTTAATTAAATCTAGAATAGAAGCTGCTGTGAAAAAAAGGATAATTAGTAGGCAAAATAAAATACTGCACAATAATAATAGGACTCAATCAGAGGAAATAATAAAAGATAAACAATGGAATAAAGGAGGATCCAGCAGAAAAAATAAGCACTGAGAATTGTATTGACAAGCAAAAAAAGAAAAGTTGCATGTAATTCTACCAACATCTGGCATCTGGAGCTTACATTTACAGCCTGCTGTCTGAGCTGCTGTAGAAAGTTAATACAACAGGAAGAAATTTAGTTTACATAATTGTTTATAATTCTAAAAATCTTGACATTTTCATCTCGGATTGTCAACATTTTTTCATCTCGGATTGTCATCATAGCTTTTATAGACCACAGGCCACCACATCCTTAAAACATGCAATGAATATGTGCATCTTTCTTCCAGAATGTGATTTTTTTGGGATAGCTTTCTGAAACATTTACAAAATAAATGGAACAGTGATGCATAGTAGTTTGGCAGGTCCTTAAAATGACTATCCAGAAAACTGCATGCAAAAATTCCGCATTGCTATAAGGTTATAGGCTTCTTTATTAGTCAGTTACATAAATTAATTTCACTGGATGTCCACATCCCGACCCCACCCCCAGCCCAGAAAACCACAGTGAAAAACTTCTCAAAAGCGAACTTCTCACTTCTCAAAACCGAAGTGGAATCCTTCAGGGCCCAGGGCCAGTGGAAACTACGGCCCAAACTGCAGAATCCTATATAAACGCATTCTACGGACATCTCCAGGAATGCATGGATCATGCTATCCCAAACAAAACCAAGACCCAATCATCCAAAGGCAGGCGTCCAGTCTGGTGGACCCCTGCCATAAATAAACTGTACAACAGAAGGAGGAAGCTACTACATGATAGAGCAAAATCCCTAATAGGGAAGGCATCTCTGATCAGTACTAGCAAAAAATTACGATCCCTCATAAAATCCTCCAAGGCCAGCTTCGAGAGAAAAATTGCACAGGACACCAAAGACAATCATAAGGCTTTTTTCAGTTATGTTAGAAACCTGGGATGCAACTCTCAGACTTGTTCTGAGTTGATTCTAAATGACAAAAAATACACTGAACCCACAGACATCACCAATATCCTGGCAGACAGGTTCAGTGCAAACTTCTCCACCTCCCCCCAAAAGAGCAAGTGTCTATCCCAGCAGAGGGCTGCCTCCCAAACATCTCTGATGCTCAGGTGAAGGCTGCCCTCTCCAAAGCAAAAAACACTGCTTCCATGGGACCAGATGACATCCCAGGTTGCATCCTACATGAACTCCAAGAGGAACTAATCCCTCAAATAAAACAGCTATACAATCTCAGCCTCACTACAGGATATGTGCCCACAGAATGGCGTACAGCAACAGTGGTCCCACTCCACAAAGGTGGAGCCTCTACGGACCCTTGGAACTATCGCCCCATAAGCCTGACTAGCTTAGTCTGCAAGGCTATGGAGAGGATCATCATGGAGCTCATAAACAAAGACATTGGGGACCTACAGACACTAGATCCTACCCAGTTCGGCTTTGTCAAGGGCAGATCCTGCCTTTTGAACCTGGTTGACTTCTTCAAAACAGTCACCAAAGCCATAGATGAAGGGAAGGTAGTCCACACAGCCTATCTGGACCTTGCAAAGGCATTTGACACAATACCCCACTCGGGCATCATAGATAAGCTATCCAGCTTAAATATAAACCCCTATGTCACAAGATGGGTCGCAAACTGGCTCAAAGACAGAACCCACAGAGTGAGAGTTGCTGGAGCCATGTCAGACTCGAAACCGGTCACAAGTGGCGTCCCACAGGGTTCTGTCCTGGGACCACTCTTGTTCGGTATATACTTTTCCGAGGTACAGGCAAACGTGGGAGGACTACAGCTCACCAAGTTCGCAGACGACTGCAAACTGGGCACCATAATCGACTCTCCAGCTGACACAAACATCCTTCAAAAAGGTCTCACAGAGACAGATAACTGGTGCCAGCGCCATGGTTTAAAGCTAAATGCCAAAAAATGTATAGTCATACCCTTTGGCAAAAACAATGTGCCCACAAATTACCACATAGGCGGAAACCCATTAAGTACAAAGAAAGTTATTAGGGACCTGGGGACCCAAGTTGATAGCAATCTTTCCTTTGAAAACCACATTGCCAAAGTGGTTAGAAAGACCTTCTACATAGCCCACCTCATCACGAATGGTTTCACATCTAGATCAAGAGAGGTAATCGTGCCCCTTTATTCATCCCTCATCAGGCCCATCATAGAATACAATGCCCTTTTTGGGATGTACCTTACCCGACACCTGCAGCAATTAGAAAGACCCCAAAAGTATCTCACCAAGAGGATCAAGGGTCTCAAACAGATGCCATATGCTGCTCGGTTAAAAAAACTCCAGCTCTACTCAGTTGCATACCGCTTACTTCGAGGTGATCTATGCCTGACATACAAAGCTATGTCAAATCCAGAATCATGCTCCACCTCAGTAAATCTAAATCCCTTAGAGCCACATGCTCGAGGGACTTGAACCTCAGCACAGAAATAAATAGAACTTGCTGGAGGGACAGGTTCATAACCCAGAGGCTCCCTTCGCTCTGGAATAGAATTCCAGTTCATGTGAGGCAGAGCACCTCACTGAATCTCTTCAAGAAGAATCTCGATAGGTGGATGGGGGATCGTAGGTTTGTCCCAGGGATTACTTCCGTGTCACTATTAGACAGAGGCACAGTAAACTAAACCTTAAAAAGGGCACAGTATACTCAAATCAAGGGGTGGCGTAAGCCATACAGAATCGGGCTAGGCTTATAATTGCCCCAGGGCAGATAGCGTAGTATGAACCTATGAACTTAAAATCAGCAACACAGTTTTTAATGTTTTCAGCCGAAGTCCATAACTATTTCTGGACAAAATCTTCTGTGCATAACAGCCACCTGAACTATGACATTACATTTGTGTATCTGTGATCCAAGATGCAAATTCCATATATATATATATATATATATATATATATATATATATATATATATATATATATATATATCTTTAGAATTTCAGACTGACTCACAACAGTTTTGACTGTGAAGGGTTCCTAAAATGGCTCCTCTGAAAAGTTTATGACAAAATTTCAGTTTAAATGTTGCAACCTCACATAACATACAGATAAAATGGCAGAGCCACTAATATAAATTGAAAAAACTACAGAACATATGATATATAAACTACCAAACGTAAAAGTCATACTGAAAAAAAAAAAGCTGAGATACCCATTTTGCATGTACAACAAAGCACTTTGCATGTAGTACTGCATGTCCAGGTGATATTTGTACCATGTACACCCCTTGCACCTTACTGCACAGTTATTCTCTATGTTTGGTCATTGGAGCATCGCTATTGTGATGACACACCAGCAGTCTTCCATACTTAACACTGCAATCTCTGCAACAATTTATTATTACCGCATTAAGTAGCAGGGAAGTAAAATCGCTGTTTAATATGATGGGCAAAAACTGATGCTTGACTGTACCTAGAAATATGAACCAAGGGTGATAGCTTACGGTTTTGAGTAACAAAAGAGTTAGCAGATTGAAAGGGCATTAAAAGCAAATAGAAGTCATCATCATCTTCTTTTGGCTGTTCCCATTAGGGGTTGCCACAGTGGATCATCTGTTTCCATTTCTTCCTGTCCTCTGTATCTTGCTCTGCCACACCAACTACCTGCATGTAAAAGTAAATAGAAGTAATGAGTATAAATTATAGTCGTCAGGATTATCATAAGCTGAAGGAATCAGGCTGCACAATTATAGCTGGACTAATAAGAAGGTTTATGAAGCAGGAAATGCCACACTGAGAGTGACCACAGATATGATTGGCATGAATCATGTTTGAGGTTACATGCAGTGAGTGACAAGGGTGGGAAAATGTTAGCACAGAGAGGATTTATTATAAAGTCAGTTAAAGAGCTTGCATACAGCTTGTGATTTCAAATGGAGAATATGAGCACAGAGTGTTTGTTGTGAAGTCTGTTAAAGAATTTACTTACAGTTAGTGACTGGGGAGGGAGAATATGAGCCTACAGACACATTTTATAAAATCATTTAAGGAAGTTATTTACAGATAGAAATGCTACTATAATTAAAAATGTTGAAGTTGTTATAAGTGTGAAAAATTCCATCTTTAACTAATGTTAGCTTGTTCCACTGTTGTCTTTTTCCTCATCCTCATGTTCACTGATTCCCCCTTGTGTGACCCCCTTCCCAGTAATTTCTTCCCCAATCATTTTGGTGCCCCATTCTTTCTGCTATTCTTTCAAAGTGCCATTGGGGGGGGGGTCTAAAGGGCAGTTTCTAACATAATCATCACCTCTACCATTATCCGGTTGATCTATAATGTTGTTATTGTGACTAGTCTCATAATTAGTGACCCTGTTGTGGTCATTAATAATAGTATTATTCGCTAGTCAAAAATGTTTTAATATATATGCTTCATCCAATCTGTATTGTCTGATATCACCTTCAGTTTTCTTATTTTTCCTACTTATTGCCAAATGTAGTTACTTATTGACTTTTTTAAAAATATCATATTTATAGTTATGTTACCGAACAACAAATCAACTGCCGAATTATTCAATTTAATGGTGTCATCCAGCAATATCTTAATAAATCAAAGGTTCCATTTAATCAGCAGTTCCATCAAACAATTTAATAAAATCAACAAAAAAAAAAATCATTGTCTTTGTCCATACCATTAGGGGATTTCTGCAGTCTTAAACCTTGAGGTACTATCTTAAGTTTTAAACATTCCCCTCAGGTAACTGTTTTCTAGCTGCAAGTTCTATGCATGCAATAAACTTATTTCCAAATCTCTAACCATCATATCTAAATTGTAATAATTGGTAACGCTATCCCTTGACGGCACTGATACAGAGTAATTCCATGTAAGACAATGGCTATCTGAAACACGGCTAAAGAAATCAACAATGACATTGCCCATACACTGGAAAACCGTACCCGTATCAGTACCTGAAGGGCCGGCTCTGCCAGTCTGCAGTTCCGCATTTGAAAGCTATCCTGCTCAGTTACTGTGTTTCATAAAGTTGGGGAATTTCCGTCATATTGTTTGTTTTCATTTTTGCCTTGGAGTGGAACTTTTTTGTTTTATCTGAATTATTAAATGTTGTGTCGATTACAAATATGCATCTCTGCTTAGCTAAAAAAATAAATGTGGGAAGCTAGATGCTAAGAAGGTGGACAGCAGAGACAGGAGAGAAAATGAAGAAGGAAAGTAAAAAGGTGGCAGATGACAATATTTTATGATTTTGAGTCAGTAGTTAATTCGATTTATTAAGTGTGTTGTTCAGGATGTCTGATGAGACTGTATACACGACTGAAGTAAACATCTGCTTACAGTAAGCAAATTCTCGTAAATGATGAGTCTGAACTTTATGGAATTATTTTAGTAGTAATGTTAGTAACAGCATAGATTCATAGATGCTTCAAGACAGTTAAATGTTAGGACCATATATACCCTGCCAGTACCCACGCTGAGGTATTGCCCTCCCAATTTGCATGCACCCACAGAGCAACATATTACTGAAAGAAGACAAGTGTAACATATTTTAAAATAACTAAACAGTGCATATAGTGATGAAACATTTGACATATGTATTTGATTTTTATAATAAAATTCTAACAAATTATCTGTTTTTAAGGTACCCAAAGTAAAGAATGCAGTGCGAGTTGCAATCAGCAGCCATCATTTGGGACACACCAGTTACTTTACCAAGCAGAGAACCTGCAGCAGTCATTGCAGTGTGTGAAGGGCTACAAGAAGCCTCATCTCACTCCTGTACTACAGCCTGTCTCAAGATACAACTGTAGCAAGAGCACTGAATGTGACACAACTCAGAGAGCACTCACACTGAAGAAACGATACAAATGTCCTGAATGTACTAGGTGGTTTATATATAAGTCACAACTGAAATGCCATCAAAGCTGTCACACTGGTGAGAAACCACATAAATGTACTGAATGCAGTAAGAGCTTCACACTTCTCAGTACCCTTCGACAGCATCTTGCTCTTCACAAAGAAGACAAGCCTTATAAGTGTCCTGAATGTAGTAAGAGCTTCAAACTTCTTGGTTATCTTCGACAGCACCGTGTCATTCACACAGGATCAAAGCCATATGAATGTACAGAGTGCAGTAAGTGTTTTGCACGTCTCAGTACTCTGCAACAGCATTCTGCCATTCACAGAGGAGATAAACCATATAAGTGTGCTGAATGCAGTAAATGTTTCACACATATTGGTGCTCTTCAACGCCATCATGCTGTCCACACAGGAGACAAACCACACAAATGTACTGAATGCAGTAAGTGTTTCAGGTATCTCGATAGTCTTCGACGCCATCATGCTGTTCACATAGTCGACAGACCACATAAATGTACTGAGTGCAGTAAATGTTTCAAACATCCCCAAAATCTTCGACGTCATCGTGCTGTTCATACAAGGGATAGAGAAATACAGGCAAAGGCATCTGGGTATGGAAAATTTTGCAATACAAACAATAAGAAAACAAAGAGGAAAAGTAGAAAAGATGATTAGTAATGGAGAAGTTAATGAAATAGAAACTGAGGTTATGGATTACCCGTGAAGTGAAGGATTTAATGTAGAAAATCTAACTCGGATAACATCATAGCCCAATAGAGAAATGGATCCCCAAATTAAGGACAAAAAAGTGGAGATGAAAACATCTCATCAGTTGCCATATGAAAATACTTTGGAGCTTTCCATAAGAAACCAGCACAAAAGTTGAGTCAGAGCTGCACAGCAAGGGAGAGAACAGGAAACTGTGGCAACTCTGACGCAGTCAATGTTGTGGAGTGATAGGCCAGTGAGTTCCCATGTGAATGAGCAATGGATGACACTGGATGAAGCTGAAGAAGCTGTGGCACAGGAAGCTTTTCTGCAACTTTCTGTAGAATACCCGCAGGAAATAGAGAACAGAGAATGTGGCCTCAGTTTAGAAGAATATGAGCTGAGAGAAGAGTTGTTTGATTTAATAAAGATGGACAGACACATTAAGATCAATGAAAGAAATTGACAAGAGAAAGTCGGTAAAACTCAAAAAGTTAGAATTTTGATAAAACAAATGAATACAGTAATTAGGACTGTTTATAGAAATTCATGCAATATAACAGAAGTAAATAGGCTATATTACTGTGCAGCTAAATTAATAACAGATAGTCTTACCACAAAAACACAATGCAGTAAGGGAAAGGAAGGGGATAAGTCAAATGCCATCATGGGAGTATCGGATAGAGAAAACTATAAAGCAATTAAGACAAGAAATGTCACTGTTAAAAGAGTGAAGAAGAGGGAATAGATCAACAATACACAGAAAGATAGACGTGATAAAAGCAATGCATAGTATCAGAACAGATCAGGATCTATCGTGTACTATCACAAATAATAAACTAAAAATATCAGCACAGGCAGAAAAACTTAGAAGATATGCAGATAACTGTAAAAGAAAAGTACAAAATAAGCAATTTATTGATGACGTGAAAAAGTTTTATAGAAAACTGGCAAACAAGGCAAAAGGAATTGAAACACCACCAAAAAAGAAGAAAGAGATAGATTTTGGAGAAATATCTATACAGATGCTGCAGACCATAACAAATATTCTGAATGGGTAGAAGTAGTAAAAGAAAGAATAAGAAGTTTGAATGTACAATGTATGAAATGGGATGAAGTAACAGAGAGATTGAAACAAAGTTAAGAATACCTCCTAATTGGAAAACTCCAGGCCCATATGCAGTACCCAACTTCTAGCTAAAAGTGTTAACGTCTTTACATGAAGATTTAGCCATGAGTAAGAACTATTTATATGTGCACCCTGAACAGATGCCAGCCTAGTTAACAACTGCTATAGATCCCCAAACATGTCCTAAGAATCACACTCCACGTTCCTAAGCACCCTGGAGAATATTAGGGTCCAACCTAAAACTCTCATACTGGGCGACTTCAACTACCCCTCCATTAACTGGGAAAACTACTCATGTACCAATACACTTGCTCAACGCTTTCTGGAATTCATTAATTCCAATGCCCTGGACCAGCTCGTTCTTATCCCTACTAGAGGTAGGAACATCCTTGACCTGGTCATTACTAACATGAGTGACCGTTGCTCTACACCAATAGTCAACTCCTCCCTTAGATCCAATCACAAGCTAATCACCTTGGAAATGTACATCCCCCCACCCCCCGCAACAAAAGTAACCACCATGAAAATGTTCTCCAAAGCAAACTTTGGGCTCCTAAAAACAGAGGTGGCTAACTTCACTGCACCCATGCAAATGGAGATCAGTTGCATGACTGCCGAATCATACACCAATGCACTGTACAAACATGTACACAAATGCATGGATCTCACCATACCCAACAGAACCAAGATGCTTTCCTCCAAAAAAAGGAAGCCATTCTGGTGGTCCCCTGCCATAAACAAACTCTACAACAGGAGAGAAAACTGATGCGGAATAAGGTGAAGTCCCAAGACTGGAAAAACTGCCTTATCAGCCTCAACAAAAAGTTGAGATCCATCATCAAATCCTCTAAAGCTAGCTGTGAAAACAGAATTGCAGCAGATAGTAAAGAAAACCACAAGGCCTTTTATAGATATGTAAAGAATCTCCACGGCAATACCCAGATTAGCTCTGAGCTACTGCACAATGGTACCTCCTATATCAAGCCAACAGATATTGCCAATGTACTGGCTGACAGATTCAGTGCCAACCTTATCCCTCTCTCCCCCTCAAGGGACCAGCCGCAATACCAGTAGATTGAGCATATATTTTTATTTATCTATTCATGTACATTTTTATTTAAGTATATTTTTATTCATGCACTCTCATTTATATGTTTATATCAGTATTGTATTAGTTTTTTGTATTTTGTTTATATATATATATATATATATATATATATATATATATATATATATATATATATATATTTCTGCATATATATTTTTTCAAAACAGTTGCTAAATGCGTTGTGCAAATGGTTTTTAGATTTTTTTAGATATATCTTCTAATATACATGCTGTTATGCTTGAGAATACTAGTACACATTCATTAGTTTTGGTCTGTTGACTGACTAATCATTTAGATTGACCTGTTAATTGGCTAATTGCTTTATTCTGTTTTACAATTGATAATGATGAGTTGGTTAATTGCTTTACCACTAGTATATATAAAAATGCTAAGGAAATGTGTATAGTAGATCTGAAGAAGCGTGTTTTGTCACACGCGAAAGCACTCATCATTTTGTGTGAAAATAAAAACTTTGGATTTTATCGTGGTGGTTTGCCTCTAATATATTTTCTTGATACTTGTTTGACTGTGTTTTGGAGGTATCCTTTACGAGACAGGTTTGCTTTTTTCAACCAGTATTTTTGTGTTTGCCTGCATTTTCCTGTCTCTACACGATGGAAGATTTACCTCTGGAACTTGACTATTTACCGGAAAAACCTAATTGCAATAAAAGATGGAATGCATTGATCGAGAAAAGAGAAAATCCGTTACTTGGCATGGAACTTTTAGCTATGGCTAATCCGACAGTCAGGTATTGTAAATGTTTTACCTGAATTTAACTCTTTATATAAGGAGCTAGAAAATAATCTGTATAAATTGTTTCGTCTAACATGGCAACGAAGACACCTTGAAGCGTGTCTACACTTTAAAGTTGTACCACGAGGTATGAGGGTTTTGTGCATGCCCTCATACGGCAATAGCCATCCTGATTTACTTAAAAACTGGCAGAAGTTGAATTTGGACTGCAGTTATGGCTACATCAAACTTCTCATTGATTATTTTCTGCTGATTGAAACTGAACTGTCAGCTCAGGTGAATACATTATTCACAGACCTTTCTACTAGATTTAAAGGGGAATCGTTCTCCAATAGACTGGATAACCTTTTTTGTCAAATAGATGCTTACAGCGATAGGCTCCAACAAACGAAGCTCCGTAAGCTTCAGAGAGAACATCGGGATTTCACCAATGGACAAGTATTTGTTTGGCCCAGAAATGTTCGAGGCCAAGAGACACCTCCAGTGGATTCCTCTTCAACAAGTATAACTGAAAGAGGCTCTTTAACAGTTCAGCAGGACATTTCCCCTTTAATGATTGTCTCCACATCAGGAAATGTAACGTCATCTCATATGGGTACCTCAAGAGTGGTGACGCTTGATGTTGTGGATACTCCACCTAATCAAATGGCGCTAAACCAACATGATATTTTGGGAGCAAAACCGAAGACACAGCAAAGCAATATTGATTCTTTTTTGCCCTTTCCAGTGAAACTTCAGAGAACTACGAGGGGCAGATCACAAAGTTGAGGACGAGGCAAGAGGAAGTTCTCGGGCAAACTATATACAAGGAAAGGTCGGACAAGGAACTAAATAATTTGGTATTTAATATATCGAGCATGCTCTTATCCGATACTGATCGCAAGATACTTAACAGAGGACTTTCTTTTATACCTGCACAGGTTAGCAACATTTCGAATATGCTTATTGATGTAAGAACTTTTGCACGTACTGTAGCCCTGAATTTGTTTTTTAAGAAGGGCCAAGATATATCTAATAATCAAGCTGGTCAAAATTGCTTTAAAAAGAAAAGTACTTTCACACCGACTTTGCATCCCTATTTAGATTGTTTCGGAAAAAGATTTTTATAGCTACTATGCTAATATTAAAAAATATAGTTCTACTTTTTTCTTTAATATTAGCAAAGACGAATAGGCTTCGATAAATTCAATAGTAAGGAATTCTGATATAACTGTCAAGCCAGCAGATAAGGGAGGAGGGCTTGTGCTCATGAACACGGATGATTATGTTAATTATATGAATTTGTTACTAGATGATGCCAATACCTATATGAAAATTGACACAAACAAAGTTGAGAGATTGATTTATGAAGTGCACCATGAGTTATATGATTTAATGATGTGCAGGCAGATAGATTATGAACTTTATTCATTTCTATTGATAGAATATCCTGTAATACCATACATTAAAGGCCTTCCTAAAATGCATAAGGGCGTTCTTCCACCACCACTTCGCCCAATAGTAGCAGGAGAAGGCTGGGTAACAGAACATATGTCTATTTATATTGAAAAGAAGCTAAGACCATTGGTGGTTAAAGTACCCACTATTCTGAGCGATTCTTATCAGCTCTTGGGAGATCTAATGGATATAAATGGTGTAGTTTCCAATTCTTGTTTATTAGTGACTTTAGATGTCAAAAATCTATTCACTGCCATTCCTAACTCCTATGGACTTGAAGCCATTAGGGCTCTGCTTAATAGTAGCCAGGAGTATAGTTGCAATGAACAGATATTACTGAATACACTGTTGGAATTAGTATTGAGTAACAATGTATTGATGTTTGGTGACCGACTATACATTCAGCAGTGGGGAGTTGCCATGGGCACCCCCTGTGCAAATACATACGCGAACCTAGTAATGTACAGTTGGGAAGTTTCATCTGTATTTACACATAGAAGCTGTAGTAATATCTTACTGTATAGAAGGTTTGTGGATGACATCCTACTGGTGTGGGAAGGTACTGTGGATGAACTAAAAAGTTTTATATCTGAATTAGAAAATACAACAGATTTTCTTAGGTTCTCCATTGAATATTCCCAAGTGAGCGTTAACTTTCTAGATGTTACCGTTAGATTGGATGGGAGAGGGGGTTTGACAACGTCCCTATTCAGAAAAGAATGTTATAAAAATGCACTTCTACAATACGACAGTATGCACCCCAGGTTTGTTTTTAAGAATATAGTAAAAGGACAATACATGAGGGTTAGCAAACTTTGTCAGGAACTAGAAGAACAGAGGAAGGAGTGTGATATACTGGAAAGACTTTTTCTGGACAGAGGCTACAATGCGGTAATGGTAGCTGGGATAAAGGACTCTTTTTTGACACCAGTTGGGAATTCCAATATTGGTTATTCTAAATTCAGACCTTATAAATACAACAATGTAAAATTTAATACTAATTCTAGGGTATGTTTTCAGACAAGTTTTACAAGTGATAATAGGTATATTGTAGACATTATCACAAAGAATTGGCATGTTCTGACGGTTGATCCAGACATTAGGAACATAATAGGTATTAACCCAGTTTTTACTTACAAAAATATGAAGAACCTGAAAAGAATAATATGTATTGAGAAGAAAAGATCCTGCACTAACAGCATTACCACAGATAATATGGTCTTTGGCACCTATGCCTGTGGGAGATGCAGTATGTGCCCATAGGATTTCTAAGCAGCAATTGTTTGTGCATCCAGAGCTACAATATAGTTTTGAACCTAGGTTCTTAGCTACATGTGATGCTAAGAACGTGATATACCTGGCGAATTGTGAGTCATGCCCAGTTTTTTATGTAGGTATGACCACAAGACGCCTGAGGGATAGAATACAAGAACATATGAATGATGTTAAAAAAGCGGATCCAAAAAGTGCTTTAGCTAAACATATCATGGAACATCATGACCATAAGTTTGCTTTCAAAGTACTACAAATAAGTACCTACAGTGAAAGAAAAGGAGATAATTTTAACAATTTAGAGAGTGTAGAACTTAGATGGATACTGAAACTAAGGACACAGTATCCACCAGGCCTTAATTCTTATGTTAGTATTAGATCCTGCCTGAAGAAACGCAGGTTCAAATAGAGAAGTGAGAATGTTTATATATGAATGCTACTTCTTACCCTTAACTGAATTCTTTCAGGGTTTTATGTGCTCTTTCACATTTTTATGGGGTGAATAAAAGGAAGATGAATAATAAGAAAGAAATGATGTTAATAGAGTGTTTAGATTTCTTTTAACTCTTACCTTGACATTCATTTTGATATAAATACCTATACGCCCATATTTATATGCCTGTTCACATTTTTTGGTGATTTTTGACTTCCAATGTTTGGTGGTTTCTGACTTTTGCATATAGAGACCAATCAGATATTTATATTTATATTTATATATATATATATATATATATATATATATATATATATATATATATATATATATATATACATGTTCATCTATTATGGTGCACTTAAGATGTATTTGTTCTAATGAGTTTTGTGCCTTGCCTCATGATGTTTAGTCTGCTGAGATTTCATTGAAGCTATATTGTTATGTATATGTTTGAGCAGTTCCCTATCAGAAGCCTGAAACACTATAAGCCTGAAAATCAAAATCCTGAAACCAAAAGCCTGAAAATTCAAAATCCCGAAAACCCAAAATCCTGAAAATACAAATAATGCTAATATGTCACTATAAAGACACTAATATCTACCAACTGACCCTGACCCTAACCCTAACCCTAAGGTCCGTCACTACACTCACCTGACAACCCTAACTCACTTAAACTAACCCTAACATAAAACCAACTGCACACTTACCTGAACCCAACGCATGACCTAACACCACAGGGCTAACAATAGCAAAGCCACAATGACGTCAGTATGTCCATTTTGTGTTTTCAGGATTTTGAGTTTCAGGATTTTGGGTTTTCGGGATTTTGAATTTTCAGGCTTTTGGTTTCAGGATTTTGATTTTCAGGCTTATAGTGTTTCAGGCTTCTGATAGGGAACCGTTTGAGCATATATTTTTATTTATCTATTCATGTACATTTTTATTTAAGTATATTTTTATTCATGCACTCTCATTTATATGTTTATATCAGTGTTGTATTAGTTTTTTGTATTTTGTTTATATATATATACACATATATATATATTTCTGCATATATATTTTTTCAAAACAGTTGCTAAATGCATTGTGCAAATGGTTTTAGATTTTTTAGATATATCTTCTAATATATATGCTGTTATGCTTGAGAATACTAGTACACATTCATTAGTTTTGGTCTGTTGACTGACTAATCATTTAGATTGACCTGTTAATTGGCTAATTGCTTTATTCTGTTTTACAATTGATAATGATGAGTTGGTTAATTGCTTTACCACTAGTATATATAAAAATGCTAAGGAAATGTGTATAGTAGATCTGAAGAAGCGTGTTTTGTCACACGCGAAAGCGCTCATCATTTTGTGTGAAAATAAAAACTTTGGATTTTATCGTGGTGGTTTGCCTCTAATATATTTTCTTGATACTTGTTTGACTGTGTTTTGGAGGTATCCTTTAGGAGACAGGTTTGCTTTTTTCAACCAATACCAGTAGATTGCCAGGCAGCCAGTATTACTGCTGCACAGGTTAAAACAACACTGTCCAAGGCCAAGAATACAGCTTCTATGGGACCTGACAATATCCCTGGCTGTGTTCTACATGAACTACAGAGTGAATTGGCACCTCACCTGTGTGCCTTGTTCAGTCACAGCCTCACCTCAGGCTTTGTCCCTACCAAATGGCGCACTGCTACAGTCATCCCTCTCCACAAAGGAGTAGTGACTGCAGTCCCTGGGAACTATCGCCCCCATTAGCCTGACGAGTCTGATATGTAAAGCTGTGGAACGCATCATCATGGACCTAATAAACAAAGATATAGGGAATCTCCAAACTCTCGATCCCACACAGTTTGGTTTTGTGAAGGGTAGATCATGCCTGCTCAACTTGGTCAGCTTCTTTGAGTCAGTCACCAGAGCTGTGGATGAAGGCAAGTTGGTTTGTACAGCCTACCTTGATCTGGCCAAGGCCTTTGATACCATTCCCCACTCAGGAATCATAGAAAAACTCATTAATCTAGGCATCAACCCCCTATATCACTAGGTGGGTTGCAAACTGTCTCACAGGTAGAACCCACAGTGTGAAAGTAGCTGACTCCCAAGTTAGACGGCCAACCAGTCACGAGTGGAGTCCCACAGGGTTCGGTCCTGTGTCCTCTCCTATTTGGTATCTACTCTGAAGTCCAGGCCAACACGAAGGGACTCTGGCTGACAAAGTTCGCAGACGATTGCAAGTGGGAGCTATTATTAACTCCCCGAGTGATGTTGACATCCTACAGAAAGGCCTCACTGAGACCAACAACTGGTGTCAGAACTATGGCCTTAAGCTCAATGCCAAAAAATATGTTGTCATCCCCTTTGGGAAAAACCTGGTTCCCATGAATTACCACATCGATGGTAGTCCACTGAACAAAGGAGGCATTATAAGAGATCTGGGAACACAGGTTGACAACAAAGTCTCTTTTGACCACCACATTGCCACTGTGGTCAGAAAGCCCTTCTATGTGGCACATCTCATTACTAAGGGTTTTGCATCCAGGAAGAAAGAGGTCATTGTCTTTCTCTATTCTTCCCCCATTAGGCCAATCATTGAGTACAATACCGCATTTGGCATGTACCTCGCTAAACACCTGCAACAAATGGAGAGGCCACAAAATACCTCACAAAGAGAATCCTAGGCTTTAAACATTTGTCCTATATGGACAGACTCAAAAACTCCAACTATTCTCTGTCTCATATTGCCTACTTAGAGGCAATCTCTTCTTGACTTACAAAGCCATGTCTGACCCAGCTCTGTTAGAAATGCTCCATCTAAAGAAATCCCAATCCCGTCGCACCACACACTCCAGAGACCTCAACCTCATTACCACAATCAACAGAACATGCTGGAGGGACAGGTTTATAACCCAGAGACTGCCCATGCTATAGAACAGACTTCCCATACATGTCAAGCAGAGCACCTCACTGGCCCTCTTCAAGAGAAATCTTGATGAGTGGATGGGAAATAGAAAATTCACCCCAGGGATCACTCCAGTGGCTTTACTCATCAGAGGCACTGGGAACTAAGGTCGGGTGACACGATGCCAGGGTAATCCTATGGGCTAAGCTTGTAAAGGCCCCAGGGCCATTAGCCTAGTACAAACCTATGAACAATGCTTCTACTTAAGACTGAAACTGCAAGCTATCCTAAAAACTATAGACCAATAACTTGCCTTCTGACAATGTATAAACTATACACTGGAATTGATGCTGAGAGAGTTTATGGTCAGTTTAGAAGAAAACTGAATCATAACAATGGAACAAAAGGGTAACAAAAGAAAGTCATATGGAAATAAGGTTCATTTGTCATTAAATAAAGTCACAATGAAGAACTGTAAAAAGGGCAAGAATGGATAAAATACAAAAAAGCATTTGACAGTATGTTACATTCATGGATAAAAGACTACTTAAAATGTATAAGATTGACACTGATTGACTACATTACAGTAACCATGAAACAATGGCAAACCTCTTTGCAGTTAAGCCATGATAAAGGACAAATTATTATTTCAGGGATAAATATTCAAAAGGGGGTATTCCGGGGTGACTCTGTTACTGCTGCTCTTTTGTTTTGCCCTTAACCCATTAAGCTGTCTACTTAACACCTTAGGCCATGGCTATAATTTGGCTCCCTGAAAGCAACAAAGTATAAAGACTTCTCATCTTCTCTTTGTTGATGACTTAAAACTGTATAGTTCATCAGATGAGGAACTGAAAGCACAACTGCAAGTAGTCAAAACTATTTCAGATGATATAAGAATGTCATTTGGTCTTGATAAATGTGCAAAAGCAACCTTTAAAGCAGGAAAGCCGCAGCACCAAGAAAACATCAGTTTTGGACAAGAATGTGGTATAAAAGAACTTGGGCAAGAGGGAGTGCATAAATATTTGGGAACTGATGAAGGATCAACAATAAAACATGAAGAGATGTGAATAAAACTCACTAACGGATATTTTAGAAGTCTTAAATTAATCCTTAAAACAGACGACATCTAGGCACAAAGTTCAAGCTAAAAAACAATTTGCTCTTCCTGTCCTAACGTACAGTTTTGGAGCGATTGATTAGCCCCAAAAGGTGTTGGATTGATTAGATAGGAAAATGAGAAGGATTCTTCATGCACATCAAATGATTTATAAAAATCATCGCATACCAAGATTATATATTCCCCGTTCTGAAGGAGGTATGGGGGTACTTGAAACTGATTACATGTATATATATCTTAAATTGTGGGACTGCATACATATCTGCTGACCTCACAAGACCCAAACATACTGAAAGTTTTGAAACATGAGGAGAATAAATTTAAGATGACCTCCCTGCTTTGTCTAGCAGAAGTATATCAGTGTCAAGCAGGAATGGAAATCAAACCAGAAGTAAATAAAAATCAGGCAAAGGAGAAGAATCAGATGAGAAGGCAAGAAATGTGGAAAATGCATAAATATAGTTGCAAGTATTGAAAACTCCTGGAACAACCTCATGTTGATCAGGATCGAATGCAGGAATGGTTAAGGAGAGGTGAATTCAAACCAAAACATGAAAGGTTAATATTGGAGTCCCAAGATAGTGGACTATGTACATGTTGGTTTACAAAGTCCATTGAACATATGGGAGAAACAGACAAATGTAAGTTTTGTAAAACAGAGTTGGAAACAGTTGCACACCTTGTTGCTGGATGAATGGCAGAAGGACTGTATACAGAAAGGGATAATATGGCAAGACTGTTGCACTGGGGTATGCGCAATCATTATAATATTGAAGTAGCTGAAAAACACTGGAAACATGAGCCACAAAACATTATAAAAATGATAAAGTCTACATTACATGGGATCATCCATTGCCAAGAGTTGAAAAGATAGATGCGAGAAAACCAGATGTAGTGGTCCCTGAAAGGAATACAAAAGTAGCTTTGATCATTGAAATCGCTACACCCAGTGGCTACATTGTCTTGCGTAGAGAGAGAGACACACAAAGTCATAAAATATCAGAGTTTGCAGGCAATATGAGAGCAATGTGGAAGAAAGATACCCAGACAGTTCCAATAGTAGTAGGAGCAACGGGTCTTATAAAAAAAAAAAAGAATCTACAATTATATGCAGATATGTTGCTGATACATGTAACTCAGTACGGATTGCAGGAGTCATTACTGGACACATTGCGGGTGCTGTGAAGAGCACTTTTGGCTGACATCAAAGAGTGAAACAATACTAATTTCATGAATTTTAATCATACTTTGACTTATGAATGTGGTCCATTCCCGTAACGGTATTAGAAACCCCCAAATCTGGAGAAATTAAAAAAGGGATACACCATATAAATATACTGAATGCAGTATGAGTGAAAAGGGGGAGAGAAGGTAAAAAGTGGGCATCTGACAATATTACTGCACTGAGACAGTTGTTTTAATTGCAAGAATAACTTCCAGAAACCAACCTTGTTCAAAAACATCTTTTTACTTTTTGAGGATGATTTCAAATTGTATAATTCATGACATAATCTTCTGAAAGCACAACTACAGATGGCTAAAGCTTTCTCAGATGATAAGAGAATGACACTTGGTCTTAAATGTGCAAAATTAATTTTTAACAGAAAAGCTGTAGCACCAAGAAAGTACCAACCTTGACATGAAAATATAAAGGAACTTGAATAGGAGGGTGTGTAACTATTTGGGAATAGATGAAGGGCCAGCAATAACAAACATGAACAGATTAGAGCAAAACTTAGCAAGGAATCATCAGAAGACTAAAGCCAATAGTGAAAACTGCCTTGATATCTAGGGATAAAACTGAAGCAATAAATCAATTTGCTTTTCTCATTCTAACTCACAGCTTTGGTGAGACTTACTGGTCACAAACAGCAGTGAATTAGATAGATAAGAAAAAAAAAGAAAGATGCTTCATGCTTATCAAATAATATGTAAAAAAAAACAGTGTAAGCCAATGCAAGCCAAGATTTTATATCCCTCATTATGAAGGAGATATGGCCGTTCTTGAAAATGACTAGATGTATTAGCCTGCAATCATGGGACTATACAGATCCAAACATAACATACATACATACAAATATTTCAAGCACAGGTATTAATGCCCTTCTAGCTTGTCAATATACCAAAATACTTGTTCCCATAATAAGTGTCCACGCTATCCTTAAAAATGGAGAGATGTATTAGCCTGCAGTCATGGGACCATACAGATCCAAGCATAACATACAAACATACATACATACATACATACATAAAAATATTTCAAGCACAGGCATTAATGCCCTTCTAGCCTGCCAGTATACCACACTACTTATTCCCGTAACAAGTGTCCAGGCTGTTCTTAAAAATATCTAAACTAGTACTTGCCTTAATGTAATTTGGAAGTGTGTTCCATGCATCAGCTGCTGTCTCAGAGAACCAGTTAGTACACTTCTCATTCCTATAGAAACATTCCCAGTGGTTGTTGTCTCCAAGTGCCCTATATACCTGAATAAGATCTCCTCTTAGGTATTTGTAAGAGACACTGTAAAAGTTCAGATATTTTAGTCTTTCATAATAACTTAAATTTTCACTTCTATGGATGCCCTTGGTATATTTATACTTTACTCTTTCCAGTTTACCTATGCTTGTTTTCCATATTGTTATTCTTCCATACTCTAGTTTGGGTCTAATGTAACTAACAAACAATGGCTTTATCATTTCTGATTTCCTAGACTTTACAAATCTTTTCATACAACCTGTAGTTCTATAACTATCATTAACCAGTTGGTTGATATGATTAGCAAAAGCTGTATCTGCCCATATTTCCAGGTCCTTAAATGAATCTACAGTTTCAATCACTGTGCTGTATTAAATATTCACCTTTGTTTGTCTCCCAAATCTCATATGTTTAGTTTTTGATGTATTTATCAGCATATTATTCTCCTGTGCCCAAATGGTCAATTTAGTCAAGTTCTTTTGCAGACATGCCTTATCTGTAGCATATGTAATCAGTTTACCCATCTGCATATAGACTGTTGAACACCTCAGATGAAAAAGTTAGGTCTGAAAGATACAATCTAAACAAGTAAGGGCCTAGTACAGAGCCCTGTGGGACACCCTAACTGTAACCGAGTTTCACCTGTCCAATTGCTATACGATACTTGCCATGTCGTATTTGTAAGCCGTGCTGCTATACATCTTATCAAGAGTATATTGATACCTAATTGCTCTAATTTATTGATCAGTGTTTTGTGTATGACCCTGTCAAATGCTGAAGTTAAATCCATATAAATTACATCACAGTACAATTTTTCATTCATACCTGTTATTATATTGCTATAGAACATCATGTTACAGGTGGTAATAGAGCTATTTTCAACATATGAATGCTGATATATGGTTTCAAGTTCCAACCTATCCAGTTCTGATAATAATTTATTCAATACTACTTTTTCAATTATTTTTCCATGACATGAAAGTAGACTTAAGAGTCTCTGTGACTCTGGGTTTGTTATACTCCCATTTCTCTTAAAGACAGGTTTAATAAGCGAATGCTTCCAGTATTGGGGGATCTCCCCATATTTATACGACCTAGTAAATAATAAATATAATGGTACTGTAAGTTATTGCTGAAATGTTCTCATTCATTATTACTAATTCTGTCTTCTCCCTGCTTTCTTTGGATCCAGTTTGCATAGTTCTTTTTCAATATAATCTAATTTGATTCCAGTATCTGAGGTTACCTGGATGGCACTAGGACAACTTATCACCCCCTTTGTGCAGCCAGACTGTTTTGCAAATGTATCTGTAATCTGTTGTACCTGAGAATAAATTTTAGACTCTACACACTGTTTATCGACTTGTATGTCTTTACTCCTTCCACATCTTATGTTTCTATAAAAAGGTTTCCTGTTATGCTCAATATCTTTATATACATTTTTTTCATAGTGAAAATTATAACCCATGAAAAAAAAATAAGACTGAAATGATGTTTTCTCAGATTAGGATACGGTTTACAGAGAGGAGCAGGAATGGAAATTAAATCAGAAGTAGACAAAAATCAGGTGACAACAGGGAATGACAAAAATGAAAGAAAATAAAGAACAGAACCAGAAGGAAAGAAAAGAAAAACTGGAAACTCTACATTTAATAGCAAATGTAGAGAACTTCTGGAACAACCACATGTTGATAAATATTTGATCCACGAAGTACTGCATGGGGTGCTGTGATTACACTGAAGAATGGTTAAGTAATATCCTGGTTACATGTTACTGTAGCTTGAGACACAACCATAACATCCCTTTCAAAGGTCTGTAACAAATGTTACACACCCCCTATATGCTGCTACAGTCTGATATCAAGGAAGGGACATTCCTTTGCTTTCAAGCGCCCCTGAATGTCTTCTCATACAACCACAGAATTTTACAGATGTCGGTCTGTAACTAACTCCTTCAAATTAGCATGGTTTAAAAAACTGTCACTGACTTTTTCCTTACTTGCTGTCTATGAGAAATCACTTCCTAAATGTTTTACTTGCTTTCAAAGCAGGGTTTTTTTTTTTTTGTAACATGCACCACAAAGAATTCTCTTCTGGTCTCAGATCATAACCCATTATTATGTGTTCTTGACATGGATGCCAGGATGGACGCCAAGATTTACCTCCAGAGCTTTGCTGTCAAGGTGAATTTCTAGGCATCCATGTGTTGAACACACAAAAATATGGGTATGATCAGACAGACCTGCTCATAACCCACTATTTTAAACCACAAGATGAAATGCTAATAAATGCAGCTCAGGATAGCATACTGTGTACAGTTGGGCTTACGAAGTCTGCAGAAAAAGTGGGAGGTGCTGACAAATATAGGTTTTGCAGTACAGAACTATACATAGTTGTAAATCATATTACTAGTTGTGATATACTCACGGCAGAGGGTCTGTATATCAAAAGGCACAATAATGTGGTAAGACTGTTGCACTGGGGATTATGCAAACATTAGAACATAAAAGTAGCTGGTAAACATTGGAATCATGAACTACAGAGAATTAATTAAGAAGATTCGATCACATAGAATTCTCCAGTACCAACAGTTAAAGCAGAGGCAGGAAAAACAGATATAGTAGATAAAGGGGGAAAAGAGGACAAAAGTAACATTTGTCATTGAAATAACTTCACCTGGCTGTTATGGTGCCTGCATGCTGAGGGAATTAAAGCCATAAAGTACAAGAATATGCAAGAGGAACTACAGCAATATAGTGTAAATACAGCCAGGTAGTTCCAGTCATAGTAGGAGGAGCAGGCCAGGGCTAATAAGAAAATAATTGAAGCATGCATAAATATGCTACCACTATGTATAACTCAATTTGAGGTGCAGGAGGAGGCAATTCTGGGTACATTGCCGGTGCTGAAGAGCATTTTTGTCAAATATCAAACACTGAAGCAGTACTAATTTCACAAATCATACACTGACTCAGGAATAGGGTCCTTTCTTTTCACAGTATTAGAAACCAAAGCATTTGGAGAAATTTAAAGAAGAGACAAACTACATAAATGTATTTAATGCAGTAATTGTTTATAAAGAAGTCAGATCTAAAACACCATTGGATCTCATGTAGGTGTGAAGCCGTATAAAGAAGAAAAAGTAGACATTTTCTGAATGTAGTGTTTTACACATCACAGTTGTCTTCAAGACCACCATACGATTTGTTATTAAAGCCTTAAATGAGAGCTTTAAAAAGCAGGCAGAACCTAAGTACAGCATGAAGAGAGTAAAAAACAACACTTTGACAGCATCCCACATATCATAAAATCGTTACAGATGTATAAAAGTACACTATAAATTTCACAGCAGCCACTGCCAGACATTGCATACCACTTCACAACCGCATCACAAAGGACAAATTAATATCCCAAGGATAAAAATCCAACGGGGGGGGTATTTCAGGGTGATTCTCTATCATCACTGCTGTTTTGCCGTGCTCGTAAGCCATTGAGATCTTTACTTAATAGACTAGTCTGTGGTTCTAGCTTGATTTCCAGATTAAAAAAAAAACGACATTTCATGTATCTTTTGGGTATGATTTTTAACAGTAGAACTGCTTAGACAAGCAACTCAAAGTACACCTACAAATGGGTAAATATTTTTCAGACACAGTAAGCGTAGCGTTTCATGATAATAAATATGCAGAAAACAACATTTACCGCTATAAAATTGAAGCATCAAGGAAATCAGCCTGGGAGAAGAATGTGATATAAAAAACAAAGCCTGGGAGAAGAATGTGATGTAAAACAACAAGAGGGAGTGTTTGACCAGTGGGAAGAGATGAAGGATCAGCAGTATAGCACAAACAAATGAGAACAAAGTTTAACAAGGAATGTTTTTGAAGGCTATCAGTAATATTAACAGCTACCTTCACATCTGTAAATGAAGTTCAAGTTATAACTCCATTTCCCCTTCCTGTTCTTGCTTGCAGTTTTGGTATGAGTGCCTACCCCAAAAAAGGACGGGATCATTTGGTGAAGAAAGCAAGAAAGCTGCTTTATTCTTTAAAAAAAAAAAAATATATATATATATATATATATATATATATATATATATATATATATATATATATATATATATATATTTATATACACATACTCACACACATATATGGTTTACCTTTACATGTTCGAAGGTCAAATCTTCGAAACCGCTGCCACGAACTGTAAATCACGAAATTCCAGAATCGCAAAAAACGCAGCGCAGAATTACGAAGTATTGCCTCCTTTTTGACCCATGATAGCATTTATTTCAGCGGTGGTACATTTGGAAATGTCGAAATTCGATTATTTTACGACATTTCGAGAATTTGACATTACGGAATTCGCATATCTGGTTTGCGTATGGGCATGTACGACCATTTGACTTTCAAACATGTAAAGGTAAACCATATATATGGAAACACTCCATATAATGGTGAATGGTTGTAATACTGAACATGTTTACAGCTGGCAGATGTGATCAAAATGTATTTTATCACTTCTACTGGTGTTAGTTTGTAAGAGCTTGTGGAACAGTGGGGAGTGGGAATTTTCTCTTTCCTCGCTGTTGGGAGATCTTGGAGTTTGTATTTTGTTTTTCATTATTTTGAGTTTCAGTTATTTTGCCATTCAATATATTTGTACTTTGACACCTGATATGGAAAAAAGTAACTTGCGAAGAGTGGCAATTTTTGTCTCTTCAAGAGTAGCAAGTAATTCTTGATGAAAATATATACAGTTTGCTGCACAGCGTTTTAGAGTTTGGCATGGGTTGAGTAAAAGTGTAGGAGGTGATGATATTGAGCTTGGCAGGAAAGTGACATACATTAGTAACAGCAGGCATTGGTAACTAGATGTGCATATCGTTTCACAGGAGGTGATTGCAGAGCTGCTTTGCTGATAATGTAATGGGCAACAGTAGCAAAAGATAAAATAGATACCCATTGACAGCAGAATGTAGTTGAGTATAACAGCATGGGAACACCATCTGGGAGTAACATGTTATACTTAATTGTAAAGAAATGGCCAGTAAGTGGAATGGAACTGGTAAAGACCTTGCTAAAAAGAGCATTGTGGTCATGCTGTTATACAGTTATCAGATCAAGTAACATTTCTGTAGTGACTGGCAAAGTAGCCTGTTGTTCTTCATATGGATCACTGCTGCAGTAGCCTTAGCTATATGGGTTATATCTTGCATAAGATATAACAGCCATCCAGATTCCAAAGCTTCTGTGCATCTTCCACATGACCTCACTAAAAAGTCAGGTTTATGCACCAAGCCCTCCAGAACTTTCTTGCTGCTAGGAAGATACATTCTCTACAGGGAAAAACCTTCCTCATTTTTCTTCCATATGAAAACTGACTTTTTGGGGGGAAAAACACTTTTAAGTTGGGGAAAAGTATTGTTGCTTTTGTTGACTGTCTCCTGACTTTTTTGTACTTTTAAATAGGACCACACATTTTAAATTTTGTGGTAAAATGTTAAACGTTATTTAAAACTACTTTACTGAGGAGAAACTGTGCTTATGATACTTATTGGGGCTGGGAGGAGTGTTTAAAGTGCCTTTTACTGTGATTTTTGTGGGGAAACTGTTTTTTGCGACTTTCCTAGTTTACCAATTATTGCTACTAAGCTTCCCAAGGAAACGAGCAACATTTTGGGCTTGACCATGGAACAAAATACTTGTCTCTCACTGGATGTCTTCCAGCCACAAAACATAAAAGATTTAGCAGTCTTGCCACAGCTGCAGGTGGGTACCTGCTGTGGCCAATGCTGGCTCCTCAAACAACTCATTTTTTTTCTTTGGATCCCTCTGGTGTAGTTCATACAGCCACCATGGACCGTGGAGTAGCCATGTTCTGTGCAGCTTTTGGGAATCCCTCAGTGGGTAAGGGCGATCCACTTTTGTTGGCCCTGACAGAAAGGATAGGGAATGTACTTCTGCTTAGCCAGAATGTTGTATCCATCCCTTGGGAAGTTGTTTCTCACAGTACTGGGTCTGCTTTTTGCATATTTTCCAGTAACAGAAAGCTAAATGTTCATCTTCTATGTCAGTTACTCTGGACAGGAGTAATTTATTGGGCTTGTCTCAGGGTCTTGTGCACACACTAAGGCAGTTTCTGGTAAAATAATAAAGCATTCCTCTTTCCCTGAAGAGATTCAGGAAGTAAAATCAGTAGGAGGCTGTGAAGGGAAAGATACAGCTTTCTCTCCTCAGGTTTCTTATTCAGTATTAAGGAGGATGTTGAATCTGGTTCTTGCTGTGGGGATTCTCTTTCTCTGACACTATTTCCAGGACGAACCAATGTTTTCAGTGGTTGAATAATGAGGTCTGTCAGTACTTAAAAAATATTGTGAGTTTCTGCAACTGGATTTTCCAGAACCTTCTCCTGTCCTGCCAGTGCTGTTCAGCCTTTGGGAATGTTTTTGTCACAGCCTGCGATTTCCCTGACAGCCTGCTGCCCTTAAGAAAGCAGACAGATGGTCTAATGTTCCAGTCTTTCAAGTTTTTATACACCAATCCCAGACTTAACCCAGGAACTATATAGAAAGTCCAGCTGTTGCTAAACATTTTGTTAATTCTAGTCTTTCTCCTTCTGATAAAGTTGGGGGGGGAAGCTTTGGGTAAGTTTGGGAAAGTGTATGCTTCTGCAACTTTGATTTTTAGAATTCTCAACTGTCAGACATGTTAAAGTTTTTTCCTGACTAATTGTGAAAGTATGAGGAATGTTTTGGCATCGATTTCCTCATGTGAGGAAGCATTTACAATGTGTAGTTTAGTTTCTTCAGCTTCTGAGGTCACTATTCATTGCCTGAAATGTGTTTATGGCTGTATAGATGAAACTTCGGGGGCTGCTGCCACTGGAACTGTTTTAAGGATTTTTCCCTGGTTGCATTCTCCAGACCTGCGAGAAATGTCAAAAATGAAATTATAAAATTTAGTTTTTGGACCTTCTGCTGCAGAGGTTACAAAGAAGTGAGATGTGATAGGAAAAATTATTCAGGGAATCTCCCAGATTTTTCAGTCCTAAGAAAATATGAGTTTTCCAAGGAATTCTCTTCTCCCTCATTTAGCTTTGACAAAAAAAAAAAAAAAAAAAAATCAGTGTCAGCAGGGATCTAGGACTATTGAATGAAAGTTCAACAGTCCGAATCCACCATCACCGAACACACTTTAACAAAAGCTCTATAACCGAAAAAGTGCTTTCGTTAAAGTGTGTTCAAAAAAAAAAAAAAAACATTACATTTATGTTTTTGCAGGGGGGGGCAAGCCCCTCTGCACACCCCCCCTACTTTTATATTCTCACTCTGAGGTCGCACTACAGTGGGGAAAAGGGAATTTTCCCTTATCCCCACTGTAGTGTGATCTCCGCAACAGGCATACTTACGCAAAAGTGCTTCTTCGGTGAAAAGCACTTTCACCTAAGTATGTCCAGCCATTTCACATTCGGTGAAACAGCCGCTCGAGCATTAGTCCTGGACCCTTCAGCAAAATACTGGTGAGCAGACTTTAAAAAGCAAGGGCAATGAGGTTCCCCCACCAAAAAAGCAGGAATCCCACAGAACCAAAGACAGTCAAGTAAGTCAGAATGACTCGGGGGGGGGGGGGTTGCCCTATCCCACCCTGACATCCTTCCATGAAGTATTTTCCACCCGTCTCAACCTGTTGGCTATTGGATCCAATTAGATCTGAGGCTGGCACCTACTATGCATCTTGAATTTATCCATGAGGCGTCTTTCAAAAGCTGCAGATGCTACAGCTCGCACAGCAGGTACCAGGATTACCTGTCATACTGGATGCATTTATGTAACTTTCTAGACTGATTCAGGGCATCCTTTCTAAATGCCCCTTTTAATGGTTCCACTCTCTTTAGGCCCAAAGTAAAAGATATGTTGTGCAGGAGTGAACAAGAAGCAAAGACTTTGCCTGCCATAGGAGTCCACTTCTCCACTCCACAAAGAACTGTTTCAAGGAACAAGAAGAAGGAATACATCTCTCTCTCTCTCTTTGTTTTTTTTTTTTTTTTTTTGAAATTGTAACAATTTCTCCAGTTTGCTCCCGGTGAAGGAGCCCTGTGGCTGAGGGGGAGCTTTAATGGATGCCACCCCAGTGGCAGAGGCAGTTTGCAAAATCAGGGAATCTGGGGACTGATGTCCTTCAAGGATGCATCTGCAGTCCTAACAAATGGGTTGTCCTGGCCTCAGGCAGCCCTTCGGTCGGCCGGATTCCAAAGTCTGGGTCTGGCCTCGGCTGATGTCGCACTTCACCCGACGTCATAGCTGCAGTTCAGCGGGTATAAAGGCATCAGCCGATGCCATTTTCCCCAGTCTTTCTTGCCGCGTGGCGCCCGAAGCAGAAGCTGTTCGCAAGTGCCGGTCGGTCAGAACCAGAGATTGCTACTACCGAAGACTTCTAAAAAGCTAAGTACCCCGTTGGGGACTCTTTCTTGCCTCAGCCGATGTCAGAAAAAGTGAATAACTGTTTAACTTGTGGGAAACAAATACCTCATAAAGATTTCCACTCTTACTGCCTACCTTGTTTAGGCCCAGACCACGACGTAGCAGCTTGTCTAGCCTGTGCTTCCTTCAACCGATGGACACTTAGACGTTGGTCGGAGTTTGCAGAGGAGTTTTTCGGCTCCGCGTTTGCTTATATCATGCCGTCGGAGACTCCGACTTCACATTTAGCTAAAAAGCTTAAGGAAAAGGACTGACACTCGCGGTCCGCGGTTTCGGCCGAAACCGTGATTAAGCCAACTGTGAGTGTCTCGGTTTCGGCTGAAACCGAGTCCTCGGTTCTTCCTTCGGCCGAAAGCATTCCTCCTACTACGGAGGCCTCTTCCAGCATGGCTGAATCTGCTACGGAAAATCTACCTGCTCTTACAGTTTCTCAGGATTTATCTGATACTATTCCCTTAGATGTATCTTCTCCTGCATGTGGAGCTGCTAGGCCCCCTGCATCCATGTCAATTAAGGCTTTTGCCAGGGCCAAAGCAGCTAAATCTTCAAAGGCCATACCTGCTAAAACCCCCTCTCACAGGCCTAGCACTAATACTCAAATGCTTAGTCTAGCAGAGGATCTCATTTCTTTGATCAGGGGAACCCAGTCTCACCCTGACAGGGCCTCTCACCCACCTCCAGAGAAGAGGCCTAGAGCAGAGCCCCCTGAGCCAGTTTCTTCGGATTACTCCTCTGATGATTCAGAAAATACAAACCCTCCAGAAGGCCCTTATTCTCCATATGAGGACTCTGATGCAGAGGATTCCATACCTTCTGCCTCTCCTCCTGAGGAATTTTCTTTTGGGGAAACCTTGCATGCTATGAGGGAACAATTTCAATGGCAGGGCCAGGATTTTTCAGACTCTAGGAAAAGGCTTAGGACCTTTTTACATTTACCACAACATAGGCCTTTAGCTATTCCTCCAGTACTTACAGTTGTGGATGATGCATTTAATGATGCTTGTACTGCCCCTGACTCACTGCCTCCGGCCCCTGCTAAGCCCGACAGATACTACAGGGTTCCGGACACACATTATCATTTGTATAAGGCTCCTATAGCAGATCCAGAAACTATTTCACAGGGCCCCAAAGCTGTAGCAGCTGCCTCTGCCAAAAACCCCCTCCCCTCTGAAAGAGAATCTAGGGCATTGGAGAGATGGGGTAAAAAAGTTTATACTTCTGCTACTCTTTCGGCTAGGGCCTTAAACTGTCAATTCCACATGATTCAGTATCAGGAATTTCTGTTAGATCAGCTCACTAAAAAACTGTCCTCGCCTGAGCCTTTAGACCGTAAGTCCCTTCAGGATTTGGTGCATAATACTCAGCAGGTCAGTAATCATTCCTTAAAATGCGGCTATGATGCACTGGAGGCTTCTTTTAGATCAGCTACGACTGGTACAGTGATCAGAAGGCATGCATGGTTAAAAGAGCAATCCTTACCAGACCATGTAAAGTCAAAGCTTCTAGATGCACCCATGGAAAAGCACAGTTTGTTTGGCTCCCCTGCACAGCAAGTGTTGAAGAAGGTGGAAGAAAAAGCTAAATCTGTCCAGACAGTCAAGGATTTCTTACAGGTCCAGCCTCCGAGATTTAGTAGGAACTGGCCTTCCAAAAATTGGTCCTTTCCAGAAACCACCAGAGGACAGAGAAGCAGAAATAGACGCCCTAGAGGCAGAGGTCAATCCAGAGGTGCCTACAGGGGACGTCAGTGGCAGCCTAACAGCCAGAGAAGTACTGCCACAGATCCAGCCACTACCACTTCCACAGGACAATCACAGTGACTTGGCTCTGAAACCGCCTACCAGGGAACAACTGGGAGCACCCTTAGGCGGAAAGCTAGCCTTATTTTCAGTAAATTGGCATTACATTACAGGAGACAAATGGATTTTACAGACAATAGACAAAGGCTACAGGTTTCACTTCCATACTCTTCCAAGGAAGAGAGGAATGCCAAACCTACCTCCAAACCAAAGGACAAACGCTCTACAGCAAATAGACCACTTACTAAGGATGAGAGCTATAGAAAAGGTACCGCTATGGAACAAGGACAAGGATTTTATTCAAGGCTTTTCCTGGTACCAAGAAAGGAAAACCAATGGAGACCTATCCTCGATCTGTCCGCTCTAAACACATATCTCATTGTTCCAAAATTCAAGATGCTGACACTACAGCAACTTCTTCCCATGCTGGGCAAGGAGTCTTGGCTGGTGACTCTGGATCTCAAGGAGGCATACCTGCACGTCCCCATTCGACCAAATTGCAGAAGATACCTCAGATTTCTTGCAGGATCAGAGCATTATCAATTCTCAGCATTGCCTTTTGGCTTATCTACTGCCCAGAGTATTCACGAAATGCCTGGCATCAGTAATTGCTCATTGCAGGCTTCAGGGAATTCAAATTTATCCATACCTGGACGACTGCCTGTTACAAGCGGACAGCAAGGACAAATTGACAAAAGATTTGAAAAAGGTTATTCACCTGCTGCAAGCCCTGGGATACACAGTCAACACAAAAAAGTCAAGGCTGATACCATCCCAAAGGATAACCTTCTTGGGTGCAGAACTGGACACATCAAACCAGATGGCATTCCTCACAGCAGAAAACAGAAGCAGCTACCACTCTATTTCATGGCATTGACAACGCAGAACCAGCTTACAGCAAGGAAAATACTGCAAGCCCTGGGTTACATGGCATCCTGCATAATATTAATTCCACATGCCAGACTACATATGAGGAAGTTGCAATGGTACCTGAGGAATTTATGGTCTCAGCACAAGCACAGCCTAGAAACCCAAATTCCAATAATTCCATGCCTGAAACAAGAATTCCAGTGGTGGGCCCAGGCCTGTCAATTGAACAAAGGACTGCCCTTCCACAGGCCTCACCCAACCCAGACTATCACCACAGACGCCTCAGACCTCGGTTGGGGGGCACACATGGCGGACAAGTGCATACAAGGCTTATGGACTCAAGACCAGATGAACCTACACATTGCTGGCAGTAAAACAGGCAATTCAGACATTCAGACCATTCCTTCAACAGGGTCATTTGCTGATAAGGACAGACAACACCACAGTTATGTGGTATATCAACAAGCAGGGAGGCACACATTCTTATCCTCTATGCCGGATGGCAATGGACCTCTGGAATTTGGCCCTGAGCTTCAACATTCAGCTCCAAGCCATATTTGTGCCAGGAAAAGAAAATATACTAGCAGACATCTTAAGCAGAACCACCACGGATGCCCACGAATGGATGCTGCATCCAGACATCTTCAGAACCATCACAAGGAAATGGGGACTGCCAGAAATAGACCTGTTCGTCCCCACACAACCACCAATTGAAGAAATTCTGCACAAGGACATACTACCCACTTGCTTGGAGGGTGGACTCCCTATCCTTCAGTTGGGAAAACCTGACAGCATATGCATTCCCACCTCTTCCTTTGATGCACAAAGTGCTACTGAAGATCAAAGAAGATCGCCCCAGGATCATCTTGATAGCTCCAGACTGGCCGAGACAACATTGGTACCCACTACTGAGGAGTATGTCCCAGGAGCACGCATGGCCTCTACCCCTACTACCTCTACTGCTAACACAGAACAACTTCGAAATCCTGCATCCAAACTTGAAAACACTGCAACTAGCTGCTTGGAACATTATATAAGGCAAAATAACCCATATTTATCTCAAAGGGTTAAAGACATTATCTTGGAGGCTCGCAGACCCTCAACAAGGAAAATTTATTCAGCAAAATGGAAAAGATATCTCATTTGGAGTGCAACAAAAGGTGTAGATGCATCATTGGCAAACATAGCTAACATCCTGGAATACTTAGCAGAGCTTTTCCACAATGGTCTGTCTTACTCCTCCATTAAGATTCATGCATCAGCAATTTCAGCAGAATACAACATGGATCCTCCAGTCTTCTCTCAACCTCTACTCAGGCAGTTTCTCGGAGGAATTAAAAATGTAAAGCCACCAAGGAAACCACCATTGCCTACATGGGACTTGAACTTTGTGTTAGAAAAGTTGACACTTCCCCCTTTTGAACCAGCAGCAACAGCAGAATTACAGTACTTATCTTGGAAAACTGCTTTCCTGCTTGCAATCACTTCAGCTAGAAGGGTTTCTGAATTACAGGCATTAATGGCAGTACAACCCTTCCTTATCTTCCATCAGGATAGAGTGTCCATGAGAACTAATCCTACCTTTATGCCAAAGGTGGTCTCCAGGGTATCATTAAACCAAGCAATACACCTACCAACATTCTTCCCCAACCCGCAGAACAGGGGGGAAAGATTGCTGCATACCTTGGATGTACACAGACAATTGCGCTACTACCTGGACAGAACCAAGAACAATAGAAAAACTGACCAGCTTCTGGTAGCATATGCAACAGGAATGGAAGGAAAAGCAATTTCAAAACAGACAATCTCAAAATGGATAGGAAATTGCATTAGATTTTGTTACTCTTTTCATGGAAAGGCAACTCCAGAAAACATCAGGCCTCACTCCACAAGGGCTACAGCCACTACTACAGCCTTCTTACGAGGAGTGGCTACCAAAGACATTTTAGAGGCTGCTACTTGGAGCTCCGTGCATACATTTGCCAAACATTATAATCTACCTTTATACTCCAGATCCCGAGCATGTTTTGCCACTGCTGTTTTGCAAGGGATCTTAACTACACCATAAACTCTTAGTGCTTCCTTAGTGCCTCCTCCCCCAGTTTGGCTATGGTATTCTACCCATTTGTTAGGACTGCAGATGCATCCTTGAAGGACATAGTACAGTTTTGTACCTACCATAAATGTAGATGTCCGAGAGGTATGCATCTGCAGTCAGGATTACCCACCCTCCTTCCCCTCTGTGGTACTCCTAGGGTAATTGCCCATCTTGTAGCTAGCTGGGGGAATCTATTATGGTGTATTTGTTTGTATATATGTATATACATGTTTATTTCTATTTGCTCTCTATTGTTTGGAAATATTTGCATTTATCCAAATTTAGCCTTCCTAGAGGGCACCTGGCATCTGGGGCAAGAAACACTGAGGAAAATGGCGTTGGCTGATGCCTTTATACCCGCTGAACTGCAGCTATGACGTCGGGTGAAGTGCGACATCAGCCGAGGCCAGACCCAGACTTTGGAATCCGGCCGACCGAAGGGCTGCCTGAGGCCAGGACAACCCATTTGTTAGGACTGCAGATGCATACCTCTCGGACATCTACATTTATGGTAGGTACAAAACTGTACTTTCTCCAGTAAGCTGCTTCTGCATTCTTGAATGGTTGCCTGGCTGCTGCTCTCTGGAAGTAGTCTGGGGCTCTTGGGTCTTCACCCTAAAACTTGGATAGCTGTCACACTGGATGCTTGGGTGTTGCAAGTTATTTCCAGAGGTTATTCCATTTCCTTTATATACACCCCAAATGAAAAGTCAAAGACCCTTCCCAACATTCTACCCCATCAGTGAGTGGAAACAGCACTGGAGATGAGAAAGCTGCCCTTGAACTGAGTCATTCAAAGGGTATATCCAGACCAAAGAAGATCCATAGTCTACTCAAGGTTAAGGATTAAGGACTTCAGGCCCTTTATGGACTTTAGCAAGCTGAACCTTTGTGTAAAAACAGATCAAGTTCTAGATGGTGATGGTTTAGTCCTTTCACCCTCTATTGAGGAAGGATGGTTGAATATCCTCAGCAGACTTCAAGGATGCCTACCACCACATAAATATAGAGAGACATTCCAGAAGGTTCCTGGGCTTTTGGCTCGGAGTCGGCCATCATCAGTTTTGAGTGCTGCCCCAGGCGTTCACCAAGTATTTGGCAGTTGTGATAGCCTGGCTCATGCTGGAGGGGTTCTGGGTTTCTCCAACCGAGACAACTTGCTCCTTAAGGCAACTTCAAAGACATCTTTAATCCAGGACAGGGACTGCATGCTCTGACTTCATCTATCCATGGACATCAGTGTAACCTACAAGTCTAATCTAGAACTGGTAGAATCCCTGGAATACACTGGTTGCCATCAATCAACTTGCCAAATTGCTCCACTCCAGACTTACTTCCCTGCAGATTCACACCACCAAGTTCTAAATTCTCAGAGATCTCTGCTGCTCAGCCTGATGGCTGTGTCTGTCTGCCTTATGTCACTGGATCGATTCTACATGAGTGTTTTTTATTTATTTTTTTATTTATTTTACATTTGTTGACCGGGCTAGTCTAGCTGGATACATGTCCTTTTTCAGTAGAGGCCCAGGGAGAAAAGCTCCAACATAAAGAGAAAAACACAATACATTTACATGCAGTAGAAATAGCATTAACATAAAGACAAAAAGAAAACAGTGAGCATTACATACTGAATAAAATAACATTCACAGAATTATGTAGATAATCTTAAACACGGTTACATTGTGAAGCCGAGAGGTTAAGTTAATAATCTCTGGGATAGGGAAGAGACTGAGGTGGTATAAGACCTTTGAGATTAGTTTGGTTTAGGACATGAGCATAACCAGTGAGACTTGTAGAATTCTTTGAGGTAATTTTTGAATTGATTAATCGAGGTCATAAGTCTTAGGTTGTTTGGTAGGGAATTCCAGAGCTTTCCGATGGAGTTGGCATAGAGAGCATCACCACCTGAGTTATTAGATTTAATGGTTAGTACCTGGACACTATTTGATGATCGGAGGCATTTTAGGTTGGAGTAGGGGGTCAGTATTTTGCTCAGCGAGGGGGTTCTATCCGGATGGTTAATTATTTTAAATGCTTCAGTGAGTTGGTTGAGTTTGAGAAGATTGGGCAGTTCTAACCAACCAAGTGTCTTTAGGTTAAGGCAATGGTGAGTACGATACGGTGTTCCTGTTATGAATCTGGCTATATGATTATAGGCTACAGATAGTTTGTTGAGCTCTTGCTTATTGAAGAACAAAAGTACTGGGGAGGCATATAGGAGGGTGGAGAGGAGATGGGTGCGAGCAATGGTTAGTTTGGCGTAAGGGGTTAAAAAGTTCTTTATTCTATACATAGAGCCGAGTTTCTTGTTTACAGACTTAATGGTTTGGCTAATGTGTATATCAAATTTAAGCTTGTGGTCAATAGTCACACCTAATAGTTTGGTATGAGAGACAGGCTCTATGATGGTACCATTGTTGGATTCCACATGGAACGTGTTGTCAGCAGTTGGAGGTTCTTTTCCTAGGGGAGTAGATGCAGAGGGGAAAAATAGTAATAACTTGGTTTTAGTTGGATTAAGTATGAGTTTCAGTTCAGAGAACCATTTTTCGACTATAGCAAAACAGTGTTGGGTTGTAGCTTGGAATTTCGGGGAGGCTGGAGCAGATCAAGGTGGAGTCATCTGCATATTGGATGCAGGTGGCTTTGGGGATGACTGAGTGAAGATCATTTATGAAGACGGAGAAAAGAAGGGGACCGAGTATAGAGCCCTGAGGAACGCCAATGGTGTTAGGGAGTAGGTCAGATAGCCTGTTTTGCCACTGGACAGCTTGTTGCCTGACAGAGAGGTAGGCATTAAACCAACTTATAGCTAGGTTGTCGAGGTGTAGGGTTTCCAGGGAATGAAGCAGATGCTGGTGATTGACCATGTCGAAGGCTTTCGATAGGTCAAGAAAGAGAGCAGAGGATATTAATTTATTATTACGGTTGTTATTGACTGAGTCAACAACGGAGAGGAGGGCAGTGGTTGTACTATGATGGGGGCGGAAACCATGTGGGGTATAGGACAAAAGACTGTTAAGGGTGAGGTAGTGTAGGAGTTGTTTGTGAACACACCGTTCCATGACTTTAGCTATTGGAGACAATATTGCTATGGGTCTGTAGTTGGATGTTTCCGTTGTGGTCCCTCCTTTATGAAGAGGGATGATATATGAGATTTTCCAAATAGAGGGAATGGTAGTTTCAGTTATAGTTCTGTTAATCAAGATTGATATGGGATAGGCAACGGCATCTGACACTATTTGTAGGTATTCCGCTGGGAGGTGGTCAGCCGCTAGGGTGGTTGGTTTGAGTTTTTTCAAGAGGGTGTGAATATAGGAGGTAGATACTGGTTGTAAGTTAAAGGAGGGGTAAGCTGGGTTTTTAGTATGAGTTACAGATGAGGAAATAGTGGTAAGCTGACTGGCTAGGGACTGGATGGTCTCGGTAAAAAAAGAATTAAAAGTGTTGGCTATTTCTTCTGGATCTTTCCCAATGAGTTTCTCAGGGGTGGGGGTGGTAGATTTACCCAGATGGAGGAGGTTATTAAATCCAGCCCAGAATTTCTTTGGGTTATTCTGGTGTTTATCCTGGAGGTGACAGAAATACTGTTTTTTATCTCAAGTAATGGCTGTTTTAGTTGAGTTTCTAAGCTGTTGAAACTTGATGCGATCTAGAGGAGTTTTAGTAGCTCTCCATTTATCCCAGGCCTGGTCTCGAAGTTTAATTTTAGTTTTAGTTTCACTAGTTAGCCAAGGTGCTATGCGTTCGTTGGTTCTGATTAGTCGGTTTGGGGCATGAGAGTCGAGTATCTTAAGGAATGTGTCATTAAAGTAAGACACGCTCTCTTCTAGGGGTAGAGTTTTTAGGATGGACCAATTACAGGATTTGAGTTCTGCAAGGAATTGTTTTGGGACAAATTTCTTCTTGTTTCTAACAAGTCTATATGAGGGAGGGTTAGTAGGTGGGCATTTATGTTTTAGAATATAAGTTATACGGTGGTCACTGAGGACATTGGGAAGGGTCCCTGTGGAATAGTTATGTGTGTCTTTGTTGGTAAGAATCCAGTCAATGATGCTCTATTTTTGCTGAGCATTTCCAATTCTAGTCGGAGATAAAATATTTTGAGAGAAACCATATAAGTTAATAGAATGGGGGTTTATGTGTGCGGAGCAGTGGGACCAGTCGATGTTGAAGTTGCCTAGTACTATGGTTTCTTGAGGGTAATTGGTGGCTAACCAGCTGAGAGTTTGCTCAAGGTTTTCTGAGTTATTCCCTGGTGGAATATAAATTACTATGATTAATGCATTTTTGGGTGTTTAGGCAAATCTTTAGGGCAATGAGTTCTGTATTAGATACCTTAGGAGGTTGGATTGGATTTATAATGATATTCAGTGTATTCCTGAACATTACAGCTATTCCCCCACCCCTTTTGTTTATCCGATCAGCCCTAAGAATATTATACCCAGGTGGGAGAATTTCTTCATCCATAGTAGCTGGTTTGAGCCATGTTTCTGATAGGCACATAATGTCAGGGGAATGGGTAGCTAACATAGCATGTAAGTTGTGAACCTTGTTGTTTATACTTCTTAGATTAAGATGGAATATGAGGAGGGAGTTAGTAGAAGTTTGGGCGGATTTTGAGGAGATAGAGTCTGAGGCAGTGGTAGGACCTGGGTTGGGGTGGATGTCACCATCTGTGGTGATACATTTTTTCAGGTGGTCTAAGAGTCTTTGGAGTTTGAATAGCAACTTAAGATTAGATTAGATGGTGGATACTTTAGGGTGGCTGAGGGTAAGATGCACTATTTTGGAGCATAGAGTTTTAGCAGGGTAGAGAGAAGGTGTGATAGGGTTATAGGGAAGGTTTGAATGTGTGGTAGTGTAACTCTTGGGGAAGGGAATTCCCAAGAGTGCTTGGTTTTCATATCTAGTTAAAAAATAAGGAATAAGGAGGAGTAATACTATAAGAAGGATGATAGAATATGTGATTTTGCCCATGGTATGGCGAGAGGAAGGCCAGTGGGTTGGAAGAACTAGGAGAATTTACTAGGTAATTAAGGAGGCCGAGAGTGTGGGAGGAGAAGTGGCAAATTGAGGGGCGGTCGTAATTGGTAGAGAGCAAGGGGGGGATGGGCTAATTAAGCTAATAAATGTAGAGGTAGTGGGGGCGGGTGGGATATGGGGGCAGGGTGGGGTGCGGAGCAAGCCCGAGCGAAGCGGAGCGGGGAATACACCGCCAGGAGTCTGCAGGGTCTCAAAGGTAACTGTATGTAAGTACTGCAGGCTGTTTTAAAGTAAAATACTTTTCTTGAAAAAGGGTCTCAATTCTTGGCTATGTAGTTAATGTTGCCAGTTATAGTAAGGTACTGTCTAGTTCCTGCCAGCGGGACGCTTTCCTGGTTAACAAATATATAGCAAGGATAATTGTTTTTACCCTAAATCCCTTTTAAATGATAAAACTTGTTTTTTTCTCTTATTCAGTGGACTTTATTTCAATTCATCTTATTTTCAGTGGACCTTGTCATCCAAAGGTCAACCTCATCTCATCCTAAGGGCCTTCCCATTCATTGTCTTACCAGTATATGCTGCCATCACATTTCATGGTGGCTAATGTTTCTCCAGATTCCAGCAGGTCCTGTTTTTTTTCTCTTAGCCCCAGGCCATGATTACCATAGACACTTCCCTCCTGGGGTTGGGGGTCAATTTAAAGGGAAGACAGCCCAAGGTACCTGGCCCCAGTCAGAAGCTAGTCTTTCTATCGATGTCTTGGAGTTGAAGATGTCCTCCTAGCATTGCAGGCCTTTCACAGCTATCTCTCCAAGGATGTGATAGCCATCCAGTCTGACAACATGTTAGAGGTATGATACATAAGCAGTGGGGATCACATTCATATCCCTTGTGTCAATAGGCCATGAGAGTGTGGCAGTTGGTGATGTCCTCACAATGATTTCTGATAGCAATGTGTATTTTGCTGAGATCCATCATACTATCAGACAACTTGAGCAGGAGCAGTCCTATGATCCAGGGATAGTTGCATGAGTGTTCAGCTACTGGGGTCAACCCTGCTGTAATCTCTTTGCATCCCCATCCAACACCGAGTGCAGCAGCTTCTTTGCCATGATCTCCCAGAGGAACAGTTACTGAAAGGCACTATTCACCATACTTGGCCCCAGGTCTGCTGCACATATATCCTGTGACACCTCCCACAATAGTTTCTTCAGAAAGCAGTCCATCACAGAGCAACCATAATCCTCCTAGACCCCTTTTGGGCAAGATAAATATGGTTCACCTTTCTGTGACTTCATCATTTGCCCCATTCTTGGGTCCTGGACCCTGTTCTAGAGCTGATTTTTCACCCCCTCAGATCAACCTCACTCGAATCTCAAATACCTCAAGTTGACAGCATGGCTTCTTCAGTTACAATGATGACCAGAGATCCAAAGTTTACTAAGAGAGGTATTTACACCCTTGCTTATTCCCAGAAGCCTTCAATCAGGAATGTTTATGTTAACAAGTAGAAATATGTTCTAGTTGGGCCATGGACAAAGGTTTAGATGCCTTTTCCACCCATTTGAATGCAGTTTTACATTTTCTGGCAGACTTGTTTTATTCTGGTGTAAGCTGCTCTGCTATCAAGATCCAGTTATGGCCACATCTAAATTTTATGTGGGTATGGACAGTACACCTGTGTATCCCTCAAGCTATCAAAAGCCTTTTTGAAGGGTACCTCCTTCCTGAGACCCCACATCCAGATGACATACCAATGGAAGCATGGAGGTGCTTAGGAGAAATGGCAGTGGAGTTCTTAACCAGATTGTTTACTGAAATCTTGGAAAGTCAGAGGATGCCTGAGAAGTGGAGAAAAAGTGTTTTGGTACCTATTTTTAAGAATAGGGGTGATGTGCAGAGGGATAAAACTGATCAGTCACAGCCTGAAGTTATGGGAAACAGTAGTGGAAGCTAGGTTAAGAAGGGAGGTGATGATTAGCGATCAGCAGTATAGTTTCATGCCAGGAAAGAGCACTACAGATACGATGTTTGCTCTGAGACTGTTGATGGAGAAATATAGGGAAGGTCAGAAGGAGTTGCATTGTGTCTTTGTGGACTTGGAGAAAGCATATGATAGGGTGCCCAGAGAGGAGTTGTGGTATTGTATGAAGAAGTCAGGAGTGGCAAAGAAGTATGTAAAAGTGGTACTGTATATGTACGAGGGTAGTGTGACAGTGGTAAAGTCTGCAGTGGGAGTGACAGATCCGTTTAAGGTGGAGGTGGGATTACATCAAGGATCAGCTCTGAGCCCTTTCTTATTTGCAATGGTGATGGACAGGTTGACAGACGAGATAAGACAGGAGGCCCCATGGACTATAATGTTTGCAGATGACATTGTGGTCTGTAGTGAGAGTAGGGACCAGAGGCATAGATCTCTCCTCAAAAGGTGGAGATATGCTTTAGAGAGGAGAGGAATGAAGGTCAGCAGGACTAAGACAGAATATGTGTGTGTGAATGAGAGGAGGATAGAGGAATGGTGAGAATGCAGGGAGTAGAGTTGGCGAAGGTGGATGAGTTTAAGTGCTCTGGATCAACAGTTCAGAGTAATGGTGAGTGTGGAAGAGAGGTGAAGAATAGAGTACAGGCAGGGTGGAATGGGTGGAGAAGAGTGTCAGGAGTGATTTGTGACAGACTGGTACCAGTAAGAGTGAAAGGGAAGGTCTACAAGAGGGTAGTGAGACCAGCTATGTTGTATGGATTGGAGATGTTGGCATTGACAAAAAGGTAGGAGTCAGAGCTGGAAGTGGCACAGTTAAAGATGTTAAGATTTGCACTGGGTGTGACGAGGATGGACAGGATTAGGAATCAGTATATTAGAGGGTCAGCTCAAGTTGGACGGTTTGAAGACAAAGTCAGACAGGTGAGATTGCGTTGGTTTGGACATGTGCTGAGGAGGGATGATGGGTATATTGGGAAGAGGATGCTAAGGATGGAGCTGCCAGGTAAGAGGAAAAGAGGAAGGCCTAAGATAAGGTTTAGGTACGTGGTGAGAGAGGGCATGCAGGCAGTTGGTGTGACAGAGCAATATGCAGAGGATAGGAAGAAATGGAAACAGATGATCCGCTGTGGCGACCCCTAATGGGAACAGCCGAAAGAGAAGAAGAATATCAGGGTGTTTGATACATCTGAACCCCAAACAACTGCAATTGACTGCCAATATTATAAGGTCTTAATACCTTCTAGGGACCTTTTTTTTCTGAGGACATACAGCAGGTATTAGTGGAGGCAAGAAAGCATGTTACTACAAATTGTATATATTAGCAAATGGGAAAGGTTTTCTAGTTGGTGCCAACAAAAGAACCAGCACCCATTCGGGATTAATGGGAAAGGTTTTCTAGTTGGTGCCAACAAAAGAACCAGCACCCATTCGGGGTTAGTGTTTCTCTGGTTTTACAGTTTTTATGTGAGTTACTACCCTATGACCTGTCTTACTCCTCTATCAAGGTTTGTCAGCCATTTCGCATATTAGCCTATGGAACCCCCTATTTCAATGTAGTCTTGTGGAAATGTTTTGCAAGAGATTTTATATAGGAAGCATCCCAGAAAATCAATACCTTCTGCTTGGGATCTTAATTTTGTGTTAGAGAAGCTAACACTTACTTTGTCTAAATCATCTCATCTGGCTGACTTGAGGTTCATAATTTTTTTTTTTTTTTATAATAATCAACTGGCAAGATTCTCTTTAAGGAATCCATACAAGAAGGCCTGGAAGACAGATGCCTTTTCTTTTCCTTGAACAAGAATGTTTCTGTTTGCTCGTCCACCTTTCCCACTGATAACTTGGGTACTTCTGATGATTCAGAAGGACTCTCCAAAGATCACTGTGGTCCCTTCTGCCCCAGGCAACAGTGGATGTTCTTCGTGTTTCACTGTTGCTGTCATCACATTTGGGTTATCTGCTTGCAGTAGCCCTCAGTCGGCCTGATTATCAAAGTCTTGGGTCCTGCGTCGGTTGCTGTCTCATCTTCCATGACGTCAGGTAGTCAGGGATATAAAGCATGCAGCCGACGCCATTACATCAGTCTTTCTTACCGTGCGGTGCCCAAAGCAGAAGCAGTTCATAAGTGCCGGTCGGCTGACTCCTGAAATTTTCGTTTTCGAGTTTCAGAACCGAAGTCTTCAACTAAGCTAAGTACCCCTTTGGGAAAACTTTTTCTTGCTCTAAACCGATGTCAGTAAAAGTTAATAATTGTATTTCTTGTGGAAAGCAAATACCTCATAAAGATTTAAATTCATACTGCATTCCTTACTTAGGCCCTGACCACAACGTACGTCACTATTGGTTTTGTGCCTTATTTAAACAACAAACTAGTCGTCGTCGGTTTATTTATGCTTCTAAATATTTTGGTACTTGGTTCAATTATCCAGATATGGCTTCAGTAAGCCACCCGAGTACTGACATTCCGAAAAATCGCAAGGATAAAGACAGAGACAGGCCGCATAGGTCCAAAGCTTCCGATGACGCTTCTCCTAAGCTAGTCGCCAGTTCACCGGTACTCAGTGAGGAGCTTTCGCAGCCCCTGATACCCACTACTTCAGATTCGCAGACCTCTACTGAGACCCATACAGAGTCTGGTATGCAGCTTTATGCTTCAACTGTGGAACCTGCGAATGTCTCTACCTTGGATGGGTCCAGAGCCGCTGTGCAGGCACCGACTTCTGAGGGTGCATTCAGGCCTACTTACTTGCATATTAAACCGATGCCATCTTCTTCTTCAAGGCCTAAAACTCGATCCATGCCTAGAAAACCGATGCCGAGACTACGTGTTCAGGCCTTTATACCTAAAAAACAAATGATAGGAATGGCTGAAGACCTTATTACTCTAATTAGGGGAAGCCACCCTTCCACCTCTAAGAGACTTAGGACTGAGTTTGCTTATGATTCTTCTGATCAGGACTCTGAAATTTCTGTTTCCTCTAATGAACAAGCTTTACCCTTATCTACCTATGAGGATTCTGATGCAGAGGACTCTATTCCCTCTGCTTCCCCTCCAGAGGATTTCTCTTTTGGTGAAACCTTGCATACTCTTAGGGAACATTTTCACTGGGAAAGACAGGATTACTCTGACTCTAAAAAGAGGCTTAGGGATTTCTTTCTCCTGCCCCAACACAGGCCTTTAGCTATCCCCCCTATACTGGATATTGTTGATGATGCCTTTTCGGAATCTAGCTTGGCCCCTGACTCTTTACCTCCTGCTCCCAGAAAACCTGGTAGATATTACAGGGTTCCTGACTATCACAAGTTCCGCTTTAAAAATCCTACTGCGGATCCTGAGACCATTTCACAGGGACCCAAGGGCATTAAGGATACTACTGCCAAAAATCCTACCCCCTCTGATAGAGATTCCAGGGCGCTGGATAGATGGGGTAAGAAGGTATACACTTCTGCAACCTTGGCCATTAGGGCCTTAAACTGCCAGTTTCATATGTTAAAGTATCAGCAGCATATTATTGGATTGCTTAAACAGAAAATTATGTTGATTCCTGACTGTGCTGAAAATAAAGATTTACAGGACTTAATGCATTCTGCTGAACAAGTTGGAAAACATACTTTGCAATGCGGTTTTGATTCACTAGAGGGCTAGCAGCGCTGCTGTCACTGGGTCTGTACTTAGAAGGCATGCTTGGCTTAAGGAGCAATCTTTGCCAGATGATGTTAAAGCTAAAATGCTGGATGCTCCCTTAAACCAAGACCGCCTGTTTGGCAACAAAGCAGAATAAGTACTTAAAAAGATGGAGGAAAAAGCTAAATCTATGCAAACTGTTAAATATTTCCTGCAAGTACAGCCTCCCAGATTTAGTAGGCATTGACCCTCTAAAAATTGGTCCTTTCCTGCCTCTTCCAGGCCTTCTCAGTCCAAACCCAGAACCAGCAGAACACCCAGGCTTCAGTCCCAAGGTACTCACAGGACTAAGCAGTGGGGGGTTCCCACTTCCAAAGCAGGGGGTGGTAAGACTCCCCCTATAGCAAACTGTCTCAATGACTTAACGTTAAATCTTCCAAGCCCTGCTCAACTGACTGTTCCTTTAGAGGGAAAGATTGTCCAGCAGGCAAAAAATTGGGAACTCATTACCCAGGACAAATGGGTTTTAAACAGTTTCCCAAGGTTACAGATTCCACTTTCACTCCTTACCAACCCCAAACAGTTGGCCAGATCTACCCCCAAATCAGTGGGCAGAGGCTCAAAAGCAAATTCTCTCTCTCTTAAGCATCAGGACTATTCAACCTGTTCCAGAAGAGGAAAGGGGACAAGGTTTCTATTCAAGACTTTTCCTGGTGCCCAGAAAAGACAACTCCTGGCATCCTATCCTGGACCTCTCTATCCTAAACACATTTTTGGTGATCTTAAAATTCAAGATACAAACTCTTCACCAGCTGCTTCCTATGCTAGGCAAGGATGCCTGGTTGGCAACACTGGATTTAAAGGAAGCCTACCTGCACATCCCAATAAGGGAATCTTGCAGAAGATACCTATGCTTCAAAGTAGGCTACATGCAGTATCAGTTTTCAGCACTGCCCTTTGGCTTATCTACTGCGCCCAGGGTATTCACAAAGTGCCTAGCTCCAGTCATTGCATTTTGCAGGCAAAGAAATATCCAAATATATCCATACCTGGACAATTGTCTAATTGAGGCAGAAAGCCAGGACATACTACTGAATCATCTGGCATTTGTACAGAAGTTGCTAACTTCTCTGGGGTACACCATAAACAAAAATAAATCACATCTTGTACCCTGCCAACAAATTGTACTCCTGGGAGCAAGCTTGAACACAACTTTCCAGATGGCTTTTCTCACGCCAGAGAAACAAGTTAATTTGACAGCCTAATTCAAACTACTGGCCACAAAGACCCAGCTATCTGCAAGGAAAATACTGCAAGCCCTGGAGTTTATGGCCTCCTGCATTCTCCTAATTCCATATGCAAGACTGAATATGAGGAAACTACAATGGTATCTAAAAAGCCTATGGTGTCAACATTCTTAGGATCTAGAAGCAATGATTCCTATCATACCTTGTTTACAGATAGAGTTCCTTTGGTGGGCAGAGGCCTACCACCAAAACAAGGGACTGCCATTCACTCTACACCCTGCCCCCCCAAACCCTAACAACAGATGCATCAGACTATGCATGGGGGGCTCACTTGGCAGGGAAGTGCATCCAGGGCAAATGGAACCCAAGTCAAATGCACCTGCATATCAATCAAAATGAAATGTTAGCTGTACAGAATGCTCTGACAGCCTTCAAGGACCACATTCTTCCAGGGCAACTAATGGTAAAGACAGACAACACCACTGTTATGTGGTACATAAAAAAGCAGGGGGGAACCCACTCATATCCTCTCTGCAGACTAGCCATGGCTCTGTGGAACACAGCCATGAGCAACCAAGTGCACCTACAGGCTCAGTTCCTGCCAGGAAAGCTAAATACACTAGCAGATGAACTAAGCAGAAATCTCATGGACCCACACAAGTGGAAACTGGAACCAAAGATATTCAACATGTTGAGAAACAAATGGGGGAGACCAGATATAGACCTATTTGCCTCCCCCTAGAACTACCAATTGGAAACATTCTGCACAAGGACTCCCCACAAACAAGCTTGAAAAGTGGATGCCCTGCCCTTCACCTGGAAAAACCTATCATTTTATGCATTTCCCCTCTGCCTCTCCTCTCCAAGGTACTACTAAAGATCAAACAGGACAAACCAAGGATGATACTGATTGCACCAGACTGGCCACTCCAACACTGGTACCCCCTTTTCTGCAGTGTGTCGCTGCTGGCTCCATGGGACCTGCCTCACCCTGCCCTGCTGTCCCAGCAGGAGGGACAGATTCTGCACCCAGCTTCAAACCCTGAACCTGGCAGCCTGGCTAATTACCTGATCTCTCCGTTACCATCCCTCGGTAAGTAAGTGTTGGATCTCATTCTGGGGGCAAGGAGGCCTAGTACTAGAAAATCCTATGCTGAAAAATGGAAAAGATTCTGTTCCTGGAACCAATCTCAGGGGATGGGCACAGCAATGCCCAATTTACCTCAGATTCTTCAATACTTAACTGAGATGCTGCACAAGGGCCTTTCCTTTTCCTGCACCAGAATTCATGCCTCAGCCATTTCAGCTCATTACAACACAGAACCACCCCTCTTCTCTCATCCACTGCTGAAGCAGTTCCTCAGAGAGGCCAAAAACTTAAGACCACCCAGGAGACCCCCTAAACCAGCCTGGGACCTTAACTTTGTATTGGAAAAACTCACTTTACCTCCTTTTGAGCCAGCTGTAAATGCAGAGTTGAAATTCCTTTCTTGGAAAACAGCCTTCCTTTTAGCCATCACTTCAGCAAGAATGGTGTCTGAATTACAGGCACTCATGGCAGTGGAGCCTTTCATCATTTTTCATGCGGACAGGGTGTCCCTCAGGACCAATCCCTCCATCATGCCCAAGGTGTTATCCACTATGGCCCTTAATCAGTCCATTCATTTGCCAACCTTCTTTTCTAATCCACAGAACAAAGGGGAATGGAATCTGCACTCCTCAGATGTGCACAGACAACTTAGATTTTATTTGGACAGGACTAAACCTCTCAGGAAATCTGAATAACTGCTGGTTGCATTTGCTGCAGGGGCAGAGGGGAAGTCCATTTCAAAGCCAACCATTTCTAAATGGATAGGCCATTGCATTCATTTCTGCTATAAGCACCATGGAAAACCTACCCCACAGGGGATTAGACCACATTCAACCAGGGCTGCATCAACCTCTACAGCCTTTCTCAGAGCTGTCCCTACCAGGGACATCCTAGAAGCTGCTACCTGGAGTTCTGTGCATACCTTCACCAAGCATTACCATTTGCCAATTTTCTCAAAATCCAGAGCTGGCTTTGCCACTGCAGTCTTGCAGGGCCTTATAGCTGGTCCTAGTGCTATCTAATTTCCTCCTCCCATCCTTAGCTTTGGGAATCTACCCAAATGTGATGACTGCAACAGTGAGACACAAAGAACATAGTACAGTTGTGTACACTTACCATAAATGTAGATGTTAGAGTGTATTCACTGTTGCAGTCCTAGCTACCCTCCCTCCAGCCCCCTGACTTCTATTGGCTATACCTCTCTTATTGCTTACTATGCTTAAAGCTTTTTGGTGTATTTGCTTTTTTTTGTTGGGAGCACCTGACATCTGGGGCAAGGAAAACTGATGTAATAGCATCAGCTACATGCTTTATACCCCTGACTACCTGACATCATGGAAGATGAGACAGCAACCGATGCAGGACCCAAGACTTTGATAATCAGGCCGACTGAGGGCTACTGCAAGCAGGTAATCCAAACGTGATGACTGCAACAGTGAATACACTCGAACATCTACATTTGTGGTAAATGTACACAACTGTACTTTCTCCCTTCTTTTGTAATTGGCCAAGGGCAGTTACTACATGTTTCCTCACAGACTGAATTTATTCACACATGATCAGGGTGTTTGATACATCTGAACCTCAAACAACTGCAATTTACTGTCAAGATTCTAAGGTTTTAATACCTTCTAGGGACCTTTTTTCTGAGGATATATAACCGGTATTAATAGAGGCAAGAAAGCATGTTACTACAAAGTGATGACACATTAAACATGGCCTGTGAAAACATAACCAGAGTAAAAGGAGAGAAAGAGGAACAGCTTGGTCCCATATTGCAACCTTATTTTGAGCTAAAGAGTGGTGCTGTATAGGTCAAGCAACAACTAAGACAAAGATACTTAAGCAGCTCTTCCTTCTAAAGCCATTTAGAACCCTTTTGTTAAAATGGCATATAACCATATTTTAGAAGGCTATTTAAGGGTAGACAAAAAATAGAATTTTAACTAGATTTTATACACCTGAAGGACATTAGAAACAGTTGTACAGCCTGGCCAGAATGTCAGACAGTGCCCACTTCTTGAGATCAGATGTGTTCTGATACTAATGTATATTATTGAATATTCATTTAAATAGCTAGCCAGGGATCTTGAGGGTCCCTTCTTAAAGTCTAGTATTAGCTACTAAAATATTCTAGTAAATATTGACTTTGTCATGAAGTTTTAGAAGCAATACCACTATGAAAGACCAGTAGGTTCATAGATTCATAGGTATTTACTAGGCTAATTACCACAAGGGCCTTTTTAAGCCTAGCCATGCATCCCAAATCTCTGACAAAGTTCTGATACCCTTGATAAGTGTAAGCATGGGCCTGGGAGATGAACCATTTACAGGTTACCTGTTTGCAGCAGAGACATAGGTGCCAAACCAGGGATGAATTTCCAATTTCCCATCCAATTGTCCAAGTTGCACTTGAATTGGATTAGGGAGGAGCTCTGCTTCACATGGATAGGGAGCCTGTTCCTTACATGGGGTATTCTCTGGAATACATACCTATCTCTCCGGCAGGTCCTATTTAAATCACAGGCAAGTTTTAAGTCTTTAGAATGGGTAATTATGGTACTGTTTGTTTTGTGGATATGCAGGAGGTCCATCGGAGTGGGGTCTGACAATGAACAACAAAAAACAACGAAGAACCACTTCCACCAAAGGATTTATTGCACACTGGAAAATACTTTCTCGTAAAATACTTGTGTATAGACTTTTAACATCTATACTGACCCATAACATATTATGATTTAGTTTAATACATTTTACTTTATCCAAAAAGTCAAAAACATCAGTTATATATGAGGGTAACTTTATAACATAAGGAAACAAAAAATGATGCAAAAAGACACCCAAGTTATATAAAAAATATTTTGAACCAGATACTATTGGTCGCCCTGGGGGTCTGTGCAAATTCTTGTGGATTTTAGGTAAGCAATAAAACAAGGCCATTTTGCAACCTTCAACATTAAACTTTTTCTTAACATCTGACTGGCAAAAATAACCCAATCTCATTCCCTTATTTATTAACTCTTTATAATCATCAATGGCTGTATAATAAATTTCAGAATCAACAACCTTATATGTGTTAAAATCACACAAATGCTTCATACACATATTAAAGTATTCAGAAAAATGCATGACTACTAGTTTGTTCCCCTTATCTGATGGTTTGAATACAATATCATCCATCTTGCTTAAAGTTAATAAAGCCTTCCACTCCTGAACAGACATATTATAGTCTATATTAGACCTATTACTCATGAACTCTTTGTAAGACAATTCAGTGAAATAATTAACCAAACTAACAAACTGACATACCTCCCCATTTAAAACATCAGGCATGAAAGTGCTTTGAGAGGGAACCTTAGAAGTGTCAAAACTATAATATGCATTGTTTTCAGTGTCTGAGACACAGGAGAAAAAACTATCTAATGAGCTGTCTATACTATCCTCATCTGTTTCCAGAACAGAGCAAATGTCTTTGCTAAAAAAGTGTTTCAAGTGTAACTTCCTAGCGAAAGAAAAAACATCACTCTGTATATCATAAAGGCGAGTAACCACCGTAGGGACAAATTTAAGTCCCTTGTTTAAAACATGCATTTCTATTTCACTAAAAATATACTGAGAAAGATTTACAACATATTCAGTGGCATTTAACACAACATTAGTATTAGAAACAGTACAAACTTCAGCGTCTTCCCCGTTTGAATCCCCCCTGTCCAAAACGTTGCCCACCTGGGTTGGCTGACTGTTTCCATGTCCATTTTTGTCCCTGTGCTGGAGGAATCGAGGACGAGGAGTTCCCCCGAAAAGTTTGTCGAAATCTTTCCCTCTGGGGTCTGACAATGCCCTGTATGCCAGGCATAGATCTCTCCTCAAAAGCCTGTAGAGGACAGAATTCAGGGATATAGGGCCTTTTACTTATGCCCTGTATTCGTTTAGTGAGGAACCTCTGAGGAAATTCCAGTTGTTGGATATGCCTGGTTAGGTACATACCTAAGGGGGCATTGTACTCAATGATAGGTCTGACTTTTTGGGCGGCGCAGTGGTGCAGCGGTTAATGCTGTCATCTCACAGCAAGAGGTTCTCCAGTTCGATTCTTGGCTGGGGTGCCTCCTGTGTGGAGTTTGCATGTTCTCCCTGCATTGGTGGTTTCCTCCGACTCGGTTTCCACCCACATTCTAAAGACATGCTTCCAGAGCATTTCTCCCTGGGCCTCCTCTGAAAACAGGATCTGTGGAACCTAGTTGGACTTTCCCAGTCAACAAATGTTAAATAAAAATAAAAAATAAATATAAAATGCTAAATACAGTGGAACAGAGACTTCCTTGGACTTAGATGCCATACCTTGTTTATAAGTTGCGCAACATAGAATGATTTCCTCACTACTGTAGACACATGAGAATCAAAAGCTAGATTACTATCTATGTGTGTCACTAAGTCCTTGACTACTAGGTTAACTCTAAGGGGTATGTTGTCAGTATGATAGTTACCAGGGATGAATGCCTTTCCAAAGGATACTATTATGCATTTCTTGGCATTTAGTTTTAGTCCATGGCTCTGACACCAGTTGTTTGTCTGTGTCATCCCCTCCTGGAGAACATTTGTGTAAGTGTGAGATTTAATGACAGCTCCTAATTTGCAGTCATCTGCAAATTTAGTCAGCCCGAGACCACTGACATTGCCCTTGACTTCTGAGAAGTAAATGCCAAAAAGGAGCGGTCCAAGGACTGATCCCTGAGGGACTCCACTTGTGACTGGCCTCTTTGTAGAGGTGGACTCCCCAGTTCTAACTTCCTGGGTCCTATCTGTGAGCCAGTTGGCTACCACCGGGTGACATAGGGGTTGTACCTAACCTCTTGAGTTTGTCAACAATGCTTGAGTGGGGTATTGTGTTAAATGCCTTGGCTAGGTCAAGGTAGGCTGTGTGAGTGATTTTGCCCTCATCCATTGCTTTGGTGACCTTCTCAAAGAAGTCCACCAGGTTGACTAGGTAAGATTGGCCCTTTACAAAACCAAACTGGGTTGGGTCCAGTGTCTGGAGGTTTACTATATCTCTGGTGATCATCTCCATGATGATTCCATATTTCCAATACCAAATAATTATCCAAAGAACTAGTGATACTTTCTGAAGTGTAAGAATTCGTATTGAAATATTTATAGACCAGGGAATACCATTTATATTCAGGATAATTTGTCAGCTCTGTCAGTATTTTGAAGTAAAATAGTTAAGAACTTCACTGCACTATCGTCAGACAGATGGTTTTATAACACACTTCAGAACTGATGCATGTATTAAATGCAGATTCTTTATGTTGATGTTCGTCATGTTTCACTGTTGCAGTCATTACTCTTGGGTTATCCTGCTGGCATGCTACCCACAGTCAGCCTGAATTCCACAGTCCTGATCCGGCGTCGGTTGCTATCGCCTCTTCCGTGACGTCAGTGTGCCAGGTGTATAAAAGATGCAGTCAACGCCATTTTCTTCAGTCTTTCTTGTCATGCAGTGCCCGAAGCAAAAGCAGTTTGCAAGTGCCGGTCGGTCGACTCCTGAGATTTTCAAATCCAAATTTCAGAAGCGAAGTCTTCATTAAAGCTAAGTACACTGTTGGGGAAACTTTTTTCTTGCTCCAGACCGATGTCAGAAAAAGTTAACAATTGTATTTCTTGTGGGAAGCAAATACCTCATAAGGATTTTCACTCTTACTGTATTCCTTGCCTAGGCCCTGACCAGGACGTTGCTAGCTGTGAGTCTTGTGCTAGATTTAACCAACGCACTATTAAGCATCGGTTCAATTTTGCATTTCATTACTTTGGCCGAAGGTTTAATTATATAATGCCGTCGGAACAGCCGATGACCGCAGTTTACAAAAAATGCAAGGACAAGGAAAAGCATAGGCATCCGAGATCCAAAACTGACGACGAGGCCTCCGTTAGGCCAGTCGCCGGTTCTCAGTGAGGCACTTTTACAGCCCCTGGCGCCCACTACCTCAGAGCCACAGGCCGCTTACGACTCCCCACATGGAGCCGACTGGGCCTCTGGATACTCAAGGTATTGGACACTCAGAAATCATTCCCTCAGATGGGTCCAGAGCCGCTGAGCAGGCATCGGCTTCTGAGGGTGTCTTCAGACCTACACAGTTATATGTTAAACCATCTTCAGCTTCAAAGACAAAGACTAAAGCAACTCTAAAGACAAAGAAACAAGTACAGCATTCTCCTACTCAGACTTCTAAAAAACAGATGCTTAAAATGGCCGAAGACCTAATTACTTTGATCATGGGTTCCCATCACCCTCCTGATAAATAGAGGCCTAGGCAAGAGACAGAGTATGATTCTTCTGATCAGGTTTCTATTTCCTCTGATTCCTCTTCTGAACAGGATTATTCTATTCCTCCCTATGAGGATTCTGATGCTGAAGAATCCATTCCTTCAGCCTCTCCTCCTGAGGATTATTCTTTTGGGGAAACCCTGCATACCATGAGCGAGCATTTCCACTGGGAGAGCCAAGATTACTCAGTATCTAAGAAAAGGCTCAGAGACTTTCTGCTACTTCCTCAGCACAGACCCCTTGCTATTCCACCTGTTCTAGACATTATAGATGATGTATTTTCAGAGTCCGGCCTGTCCCCTGACCCTTTACCCCCTGCACCTGCTAAGCCAGACAAATACTACAGGGTCCCAGATTCTCATAAATTCCTGTATAAAAACCCCGCTGCTGACCCAGAAACTATTTCTCAGGGTCCCAAAGGGGTCAAAGCCTCCACTGCAAAAAACCCTGTCCCCTCTGATAGGGATTCTAGGGCACTGGACAGATGGGGAGAAAAAGTTTACACTTCTGCTACCTTGGCTGTAAGGGCTTTAAATTGTCAGTTTCATATGCTTAAATATCAGCAATATTTAATGTCACTGCTTAAACAGAAAATGTTGACAAATTCTGAATGTTCAGAGAACAAGGAAATGCAGGATTTATTGCATGCAGCTGAACAAGTGGGAAAGCATACTTTGCAATGTGGTTATGATTCACTGGAGGCCTCTTGCAGGGCCGCTGTTACAGGCTCTGTTATTAGAAGGCATGCTTGGTTAAAGGAACAGAATCTGCCTGATCATGTTAAAGCAAAATTATTAGATGCTCCATTACAGCATGATACTTTGTTTGGTGCTAAAGCAGAAGAGGTGTTGAAGAAAATGGAGGATAAAGCAAAATCCATGCAGACAGTTAAGGATTTCTTACAGGTACAAGCCACCCAGATTTAGTAGGAACTGGCCTTCAAAAAAATTGGTCCTTTCCAGTGACAGACAGACCACAAAGAGGCAGATACAGACGTCCCAGAGGCATATCTCAGCCACAAGGCTCATACAGGCCTAAACAATGGGGTGCCCCTTCCTCCAAAAGCAGAGAAGACAAAGCACAACCTTGCAGGCAACAGTCCCAATGACTTTCCTCTGCCAGATCCAAGCACTTTTCTTTTGGCAGCCCCCTTAGGGGGAAAGCTATCACTTTTTTTTACCAAACTGGCAAATGATTACCCAAGACAAATGGGTCTTGAACATAGTGTCCCAAGGCTACAGGTTCCATTTTTACATCCTACCAAGGGCAAAAGGTATGTCAGGCCTGCCACACAATCAATGGGCAGAGGCACAAAAGCAAATTACAGCCCTCATGGACATGAGGGCCATTCAACAAGTACCACAACAAGAGCGGGGGCAAGGATTTTACTCCAGACCTTTCTTAGTGCCCAGAAAGGACAAAACCTGGAGATCAATACTGGACCTGTCTATACTAAACACATTTCTGGATGTTCCAAAATTCAGGATGTTGACTCTACAGCAGCTACTGCCCATGCTGGGCAAGAAGGCTTGGCTCGTAACTTTGGACCTAAAAGAGGCATACCTGCATGTCCCAATCAGACAGTCTTGCAGAAGATGCGTCAGATTTATAGCTGACTCAATGCACTACCAATTCTCTGCACTGGCCTTTGGCTTATCTACTGTACCCAGGGTCTTCACAAAAAGCCTGGCACCAGTAATTGCATTTTGCAGACAGAGGAATACAAATATATCCCTACTTGGATGACTGCCTTATTCAAGCAGAGAACAAAGACATTTCTTCTAAACCATCTGGTGTTTGTAAAAAGATTACTAATTTGCCTAGGGTATACACTAAACGAAAAGAAATCAAAACTAGTACCCTCTCAAGAGATAATATTCCTGGGTGCAAGCTTAAATACAACTGCCCAGATGGCTTATCTCATGCCAGACAAACAAAGGCAACTGACGTCTTACTTCAAAAAGTTGTCAACAAAGACCCAGTTATCTGCAAGAAAAATCCTGCAGGCCTTGGGCTTCATGGCATCCTGCATTCTACTAATTCCATATGCCAGACTGCATATGAGGAAACTACAATGGTATCTAAAAAGTGTTTGGACTCAGCATTGCCACAGCCTGGAGACAGTAATTACTCTCATTCCCTGCCTGCAACAGGAGTTTTGATGGTGGGCACAGGCCTGTCATCTCAACAAGGGTCTGCCATTCACTTTACCCACAGCCAGACAGACACTGACAACGGATGCATCAGATTATGCCTGGAGGGCCCATATGGCAGGAAAATGTATTCAGGGCACATGGCCTGCAAGCCAGATGCATCTTCACATCAATCAAAAAGAGATGCTAGCTGTTCAGAATGCCCTGACAGCTTTCAAGGATCTACTTCATCCAGGACAGCTACTGATAAAGACGGACAATACTATGGTCATGTGGTACATAAACAAGCAGGGAGGCACACATTCCTAACCCCTCTGCAAACAAACAATGACCTTATGGGACACAGCATTGACTTATCAAGTTCACTTCCAAGCACAATTCCTGCCAGGAAAAACAAATACTCTGGCAGATGAACTAAGCAGAAACCTCATGGATCCTCACGAGTGGAAACTGGATCCACAAGTCTTCAGCATGATAACAAGGAAATGGGTATGTCCTGACATAGATCTGTTTGCCTCCCCTCACAACTGCCAATTACAGAGATTTTTCACAAGGATTTATCACAAGCAAGCATGGAGAGTGGACACCCTATCATTCAGCTATAAAAATCTAACAGTATATGCCTTTCCTCCACTGCCTCTCCTTCCCAGGTTACTCCTAAAGGTCAGACAAGAGAAGCCAAAAATGATACTGATTGCACCAGACTGGCCACGCCAGCACTGGTACCCAATTCTAAAGAGCTTGTCTCAAGGTCCAACATGGATATTGCCTCAAACTTCTCACTTGCTGACCCAACAAAACAATCAGATCCTGTACAGCCAACTCAGGACCTTAAATCTGGCAGCATGGCGGATAATGTAGCCATTCAGAACACTCCTCTTTCAAAAGCTGTTATGGATGTTATCTTGGAGGCCAGGAGGCCCAGTACCAAAAAATCTTATGCAGAAAAATGGAAGAGATTCTGTGCTTGGAACCAAGAAAAAGGCATTGACATGCATGTACCAAATATCCCTCAGATTTTACAATACCTAACTGAGATGCTGGACAAAGGCCTTTCCTTTTCATCAATTAAGATTCATGCCTCTGCCATTTCAGCCCATTACAATATGGAACCACCTATCTTTTCTCATCCTCTAATAAGGCAGTACCTCAGAGGGGCCAAAAACATCAGGCCTCCAAGGAGAGCACCAATTCCTGCATGAGACCTCAATTATGTCTTGGAAAAACTCACACTGCCTCCTTTTGAGCCAGCCTCAACAACTATTATAAAATTTTTATCCTGAAAAACAGCTCTGCTTCTGGCAATAACATCTGCAAGACGGGTTTCGGAGTTACAAGCACTCATGGCTGTGGAACCTTTTATCATTTTTCATCCAGACAGGGTTCCTCTCAGGACAAACCCAACATTTATGCCTAAGGTGGTGTTCAATGTGGCCCTCAAACAAACCATTCACTTGCCTACCTTTTATCCAAATCCACAGAACAAGAGTGAGAACATTCTGCATTCTTTGGACATACACAGGCAGCTACACTTCTACTTGGACAGAACTAAAGCTTTCAGAAAGACTGAGCAACTTTTAGTGCCATATGCTGCAGGATAACAAGGAAAGGCTATCTCAAAACAGACTATTTCTAAATGGATAGGCCATTGCATCCGTTTCTATTCTCAGCATGGCAAATCAGTGCCTAAGGGCATTAGGCCTCATTCTTCCAGAGCAGCAGCCACTTCAACAGCCTTCCTCAGAGGAGTACCAACCAAAGACATCTTAGAGGCTGCAACTTGGAGTTCAGTGCACACTTTTACTAAGCACTACCACTTACCTCTTTACTCTAAATCCAGAGCAGGCTTTGCCACTGCAGTTCTGCAGGGCCTCATAGCCTCTCCTAATCCTATTTAGTCCAGCCTCCCATCCTCTGCTTTGGGATTCAACCCAAGAGTAATGACTGCAACAGTGAAACGCGATGAACATAGTACAGTTGTGTACCTACCATAAATGTAGATGTTCAAGTGTATTCACTGTTGCAGTCCAGGTTACCCTCCCACCGTCCCTCTTTCTTTTGCTGGGGTTTATCTGTACTTCTCTATTCTATACAACCTATGTGGTGTATTTGCTTGTAGATGAAGGAAATGTTTCTTTACTGCATATATGTGTATTGGCATAATATATTTAGCCTACCCTTTTGGGGGCACCTGACATCTGGGCCAAGAAAAACTGAAGAAAATGGCGTCAGCTGCATCTTTTATACCCCTGGTGCACTGACGTCAGGGGAAGAGGCGACAGCAACCGACGCTGGGCCAGGACTTTGGAATTCAGGCCGACTGCGGGTAGCCTGCCAGCAGGATAACCCAAGAGTAATGACTGCAACAGTGAATACACTCGATCATCTACATTTATGGTAGGTACACAACTGTACTTTCTACAGCTTTATCAGTTACTTCCTTACCTCCATCTTGGTTTGTGAAAAATAACCCAAGCCTCAACAGGCTGTGCTCAATTTTGGTTACTGCATGGTAGAAATCTCTGAAAGCTTGTCTGATGTTGGAAATGAAACTTGGAAAGAGGAGAAAACTGCAGTGTAATAGGACATTTCTCAAATCTGCTAGATGATGATGCCAATATTTGAGGAATATATGCAAACGGGACATTATAGGTTTCATAGGTGTGTACTAGGCTAATGGCCCTGGGGCCTTTACAAGCCTAGCCCATAGGATTACCCTGGCATCGTGCCACCCGACCTTGGTTCACAGTGCCTCTGTCGAGTAAAGCCACTGGAGTGATCCCTGGGGTGAATTTTCTATTTCCCATCCACTCATCAAGATTTCTCTTGAAGAGGGCCAATGAGGTGCTCTGCTTGACATGTATGGGAAGTCAATTCCATAGCTTGGGCAGTCTCTGGGTTATGACCCTGTCCCTCCAGCATGTTCTGTTGATTGTGGTAATGAGGATGAGGTCTCTGGAGCATGTTGTGTGGAGAGACTGGGATTTCTTTAGATGTAGCATTTCTAACAGAACTGGGTCAGACATGGCTTTGTAAGTCAAGCAGAGATTGCCTCTAGGCTATATGAGACAGAGAATAGTTGGGAGTTTTTTTAGTCTGTCCATATAGGACAAATGTTTAAAGGCCTAGGATCTTCTTTGTGAGGTACTTTTGCAGCCTCACCAGTTGTTGCAGGTGTTTAGTGAGGTACATGCCAAATGGTGCATTGTGCTCAATGTTTGGCCTAATGAGGGAAGGGTAGAGGGAGACAATAACTTCTTTCTTCCTGGATGCAAATCCCTTAGTAATGAGATGTGCCACATAGAAGGACTTTCTGACCACAGTGGCAATGTAGTGGTCAAAATAGAGGTTGCTGTCAACCTGTGTTCCCAGATCTCATATAACACCTTCTGTTTTCAGTGGACTGCCATTGATGTGGTAATTCATGGGAACCAGGTTTTTCCCCAAAGAGGATGATGACACCTTTTTTGGCATTGAGCTTAAGGCCATGGTTCTGACACCAGTCATTGGTCTAAGTGAGGCTTTTCTGTAGGATGTCAGCATCAGTAAGAGAGTTAATAATAGCTCCCAACTTCCAATAATCTGCGAACTTTGGTAGGCAGAGTCCCTTCATGTTGGACTGGACTTCAGAGAAGTAGATACTAAACAGGAGAGGACCCAGAACTGAACCCTGTGGGACTTCACTTGTGACTCGTCGGCAGTCTGACTTCGAATCAGCTACTTTCACACTGTGGGTTCTACTTGTGAGCTAGTTTGTAACCCACCTAGTGATATAGGGGTTGATGCCTAGCTTAGTAAGTTTTTCTGTGATTCCTGAGTGGGGAATGGTATCAAAGGCCTTGGCTAGATCAGGGTAGGCTGTATGAACCACCTTGTCTTCATCCACAGCTCTGGTGACTAACTCAAAGAAGTTGACCAAATTGAGCAGGAATGATCTACACTTCATAAAACCAAATTGTGTGGGATCCAGAGGTTGGAAATTCCCTATATCTTGTTTATTAGGTCCATGCTGATGCATTCTATAGCTTTGCATATCAGACTCATCAGGCTAATAGGGTGATAGTCCCCAGGGTCTGTAGTCACTCCTCCTTTGTGGAGAGGGATGACTGTAGCAGTGCACCATTCGGTAGGGACAAAGCCTGAGGTGAGGCTGTGATTGAACAGGGCACACAGGTGAGGTGCCAGTTCACTCTGTAGTTCATGTAGAACACAGCCAGGGATATTGTCCGGTCCCATAGAAGCTGTATTCTTGGCCTTGGACAGTGCTGTTTTAACCTCTGCAGCAGTAATACTGGGTGCCTGGCAATCTACTGGTATTGTGACTGGTCTCTTGCAGGAGGTAAAGTTGGCACTAAATCTGTTGGCCAATATATTGGCAATATCTGTTGGCATGGTATAGGAGGCACCATTGTGCAGTAGCTCAGAGCAAATCTGGGTATTGCTGTGGAGATTCTTTACATAACTATAGAAGGTCTTGTGGTTTTCTTTACAATCTGCTGCAATTCTATTTTTATACCTAGCTTTAGAGGATTTGATGAGGGATCTAAACTTTTTGTTGAGGCTGATAAGGGTTTTTTTCCAGTCTTGTGATGTCACCTTATTCTGCATCAATTTCCTCCTCCTGTTGTAGAGTTTGTTTACAGCACGGGACCAGGAGATGGGCTTCTTTTTTTTGGAGGAGAGCGTCTTGGTTCTGTTGGGTATGGTGAGATCCATGCATTTGTGTACGTGTTTGTACAGTGCATTGGTATATGGTTCGGCAGTCATGCAACTGATCTCCATTTGCATGGGTGCCATGAAGTTAGCCACCTCTGTCTTTAGGAGCCCAAAGTTAGCTTTGGAGAAGTTATTCATGGTGGTTACTTTTGTGGGGGGGGGGGGGTGGATTTCCAAGGTTATTAGTTTGTGGTCGGATCTAACCAGGGAGGAGTTGACTACTGGTGTAGAGCAATGGTTGCCCATGTTAGTAATGACCAGGTCAATGATGTTGCTACCTCTAGTGGGGGTAAGGATGAGCTGGTCCAGGCCATTGGAATTGATGAATTCTAGGAAACATTGGGCAAGTGTATTGGTACATGGGTAGTTTTCCCAGTTAATGGTGGGGTAGTTGAAGTCACCCAGTATGAGAGTGTTAGGTTGGACTGTAATATTCTCCAGGGTGCTTAGGAATGTGGAGTGCGAGTCTTGGGACATGGTTGGGGATCGCTGTCTTACCCAATGTTAGCTGCACCTGATGTATTTCAGATGAGTTATGTTGGGCTACTAGTCTGGTGGTGTGCACATCCTTTATGAATATGGAAACACCACCACCTTTGGAGCCTCGGTCCAAGTTCTGAGGCCGAAAGGTGTGGAATGAGTTATAGCCTGGTAGTGCAGGGGTGCTTTCTGCTGTCTTGAACCAGGTCTCTGTTATGGCACAAGTGTCGATGTTCTGCATTTTAAGGAGTGCTTTGAGCGAGTGCATTTCAAGATTTAGGCTTCTAGCCTTGAGCAGCATGAACCTCAGATTGCATTTGTTTGTAGCTCTTACAGTGCTAATTTAGTCTTTGGAACACTGCTTAAAAAAGGCACTATAGGGGTGGCAAGAGTCTTGGCCAGTATCCAGAAGCCCAGGGGTGACAGATGCAGGCCATCTCTGGCAATGCATTGAGGTCTGTCAATCATTTCATCCCAGGCAGACAGATACTGGATCCCCTTAAAATGACACCAGAAACTTAGCCAGTTGTTGAAATCAGTCATTTTCTGCTTGTACTGTGGTATCATTCAGGGTGATGGTAGGATGCTGCTCAGGACTAGGGTAATACCTGCCTAGGCTACACAATCTGAGAGCTCCTCCATGTCTCTTTTCATGTATTCCAGGCTGGTACATCTCAGGTCATTCACACCCACATGTACAATGACAGTCATATTTGTACGTGTTGTTGAGGGACCTGAATGCATGCGTTATGTGGCAGATGCTGGTGCCTGACAGGCAGCTGACTGTTACTTTCTCCTTATTCAACCTAGTGAGTGGGACATCAGTGTCCCTCACTATCAAGTTACCTATGAGTAGTGTGTTGTTCATGCTGTTTTGCCTTAGGGTATTTGGTTGAGTGGCACACTGTTTAGGAGAGATATGTGTCATGTGTCTTGTGATTAGTGTTGTGTTGTGGTGGTTGAGTGTGTTTCTGCCTTGGAGGTCTCTGCTGTTTGGGTAGATTTGTACTGAGAGCCTCTGCGAAGGTGGATGTGCGGTTTGTGATTTATGTGAAGGCAGTGCTGGTGTGTGTTCTGGAGGGCCATGTGTTCCATGTGGTGTAGTGCAAGTGTTGACCTTCTCCTCTTGACCAGCTATTCTGGTCTTGGCTGTAGAGTGCATGGCTTCCAATTTGGATATACAGGTGCATCTCTCACAAGTCTGAGTGTTGGGAGGTAAGGGGAGAGGGTTGTCAGTGTACATGAGGCAGTTGCTACATTGCCTCAGGATGCCCAAGTTCACCAGGTTAATAGGAGAATGCACAGGGAACTGACCTTTAGACATATCTGGAGGGGTGGGCATTAATAATAAGTACTGGAGCTGTTTCCTTGTAGAACGTTTAGTGCTGGTAGCACTTTTTTTGTGCTACAATAATTGCTACAAGAAGTCTGGTAAAGTGCTAGACTAATAAGCTAGTAAAAGTGCAGGAGAGGAGACAACTAGTAGATATAAGAGAAAAATTGAAGAGCAGACTTTGGCACCACTCAGAAGCTTACAAACAGTCCTGGATACTGCAAATCTGTATCCAGAGTACACTAGTTACAGGAACGGTGGGAAACAAGTGCAAATGTGGGCTTTTAAACCAGAAAGTTGAAAGAGATGGAAAAAACACCCAAACGGCCAATATACTACAATTTCTGGGCCAGAAACCACTCCTGTTGTGGTAGATAGGTTACCTTGTGCTTACCACTCCCACTGATAGCTAGAAGGCTTCCCTTCAACACAGAAAGGCTTGGGGGGGGGCTCAGAAGCTTACAAATAGTCCTGGATACAACAATCTGTATCTGGACTAGACTACTTACAGGAAAGGCAGGAAACAAGTTTAGAATTTTTTTAGTAAAGTGGAAAGGGAGAAAGGAAGAGCAGAAGATAATTCAAGGTTGAGAAACTAAGTAGGTTGGCCTTCTCATATGTTCTCTCTGTATTAGGTAGAATGAGCTTATGACACTAGACTGGGAGGAGTGTCCCAGATCAAATTTACAGTAGGGGCGGGCAACTACAAAGCCACCAAGTATAAGAAGAGGATAGAACAGGATACCAATAGGGAGGGAGAGTGGGAAAGTAAATCAGTTATATGATGCACTCCTTGGCAGGAAATCAGAACAAACAAACACAAGCAGATGTTTAACAAATGGAGGAAATTTCCAGTTAATACCTCACACACAGTGAAACTAGCTAGAAAAGATTTCCAAACAGTGTAACAGTAAAAACCTTATTTATCAGGCCCTGTGAGGCAGTCAATTTTAATATAACCATGCAGATTAGTTTGCAACTATAAAATACATTAAAAAGTATGCAACAGCCAATAAAAGTGTTATAAATAACTGGTAAAGATAAGCAAAAAAAAATGATACTTAATATTATATCACAGATCAGTTTTACTCAGTGCCCTTCCTCCGATTAGCTCTGTGTGAAATGGCAGAAGCACTCATAAGGTAACTTTTTAGTAACAGAAAGTCAAAACCTGAAACAAATTTTAAAAAAAGCTTGAAAGAACCAATGAGGTGCTTACTCCAAGCCATAACCCAGGTAACCCCAATCAGCCAATGACCATAAGCACTTCACTCTCACTGAAAATGCAAAATGGCTTTTGCTAAACTAAGATGGCCTGGAACGTGTGATGTTATGTAGTCCAATCTCGCCTACATTCTTACCCATGGGTTCAGAGCCGAACCTTGGCTCTGACTTGGCCATACTCTAGCTCGAAGTCTTCAATTGGCTCATGGCTAAGAGGTATCCCATGGTGCAATGCACTTATTCCCCAGATCTCATTTGCCACTCGTACAGCTTGGACGTGGTCTCACTCTTGGCCATGGCTAAGTACAAATTTACTATATTTTGTTCAATTTAGTAGCTCCAAAAGCTACTGTAATAGCTAGTGTGTGTGTATTTTTACTTTTAGCAGTTTAGTATCTCTTCTTTTTTTTTTCAAAACAGGTTTATTGTTTTAACATATAAGAGAAATATCATAACAATTTTATACAAGTAATTAAAAATAGGTATTATTATAATATTCAACAAAACAACTAAAGTATTTACAAAGACATCCACCACAATCAGATCAATTAATTAAACTAAAATACCATGCTATTGAAATTAGAATTTCTTTAACAAATTTTGTAAATTATCCCATACAATATAATAAGATGTTTTTCTATTTGTTCTTGTCCTAATTGTGTTTATTTCCATATGGCACACTATATTCATAACATTTTTAAATTCATTGAACGAAGGAGGTGTATCTGAAATCCAATTTCTAGTTATTATTTTCCTAGCCACTGCTAGAATAGACCATAACAAGGGAAGCTTAACCTTTTTAACACTTTGAGGTACAGGTGTGTTGAATAATATAAGAGATTTAGAAATAATGAAATTATCTGTAAAAAGAGCCTGCAAATATTCATTAATTGACTTCCAGTATTCTTTCAATTTTATACAGTCATAAAACATATGAGCCCAGTCAGCATTAATTTCTACATTACATCTCTTACATAAATTATCTTTATTATTTATTTTATTCATCATCAAAGGTGTATAAAAGATCTATGTAAAAATTTCCATGTATAAAGTCTCCAGACAATGGAAGACGTAGTTCTATAAGCAGATTCCAATATATATTGTTTATCTTGTTGATTTGGTGGGTCCCCATTAATAGAAGTGAAATAATTCCAGTATGAATCTACACTGTAAAAGTTTCTTGTCTGATAATTTTATGTATGTATGAAAGTTTACCTTTATCAGAAACTTTATGTTGTAAATTTAATATCAAGTAATCAATCAGTGTTGGAATAGATTCTTTAACTGTTATAGACATTAGATCTATTTTATTAATGAGATGTTGTCTAAAGGTCTGAACCTCTAACCAGCAAGTTTCTCTTAGATCAAATTCTTGTTTTAAGAAATCTAGATTTTTAACTTTATTAACAGATATCAACTGATACCAGTACTTTAGATCATTATCTATAGCTAAATGAGTTCCTTCAGAAGTAGATGACAAAAGCATACCCTGAGTATACATTATAGGGAATACAATAAAATTCCATTCCCTATAGTTAGGGTGCATGAATATAAAGTTACGATAGCTAATAATAATATTTAATGGGTAACAAACCATATGTTTAGGTGTAATAGGTGAAGTACAAAATTCCTTTAGTAACCATAACAAGGAGTTATTTACAATCATATTTTTGTGTGTTAAGGAGATTTTCATGAAGTGCATACTAATTAGCTCCCAATAATCTTTCCATTTTGCGACATATGACTGATCTATTAATAAAGTAATAACTTTTACAATAGAAGAGATAGTATATAAATTAAAGTCTGGAAAAGAAATACCCCCTTGAGACCAGCTATTAGTATGTTTCTTTAATGAAATCCTAGGTCTATTAGGTGCCCATGGGAAATTTAACATTAGGGTATTCAGTTTCTTGATAATTATTTTTGTATGTGGAAGTATTATTGATTGTATTAAGTATAAAATCTTGGGGAATATTATCATTTTAATAATTGTAAGTCTCTCCTCCATAGTAAAAAACATATTATTCCAGGTATTAAAAAGATTTTGTATATTAAGAAAACAGGTATTATAATTATTATATATAATAGTTTTAATATCTTTAGATAGTATTATACCTAAATAAGTTATCTGACCTGAATTGGGTACATATTTAGTAAAATCACTAATGAGAATATTTTTAGTGTATATATAGGTAGTATTTTAGTTTTTTCTTCATTGAATATTAAACCAGAAATACATCATTTTATATCATTCATCATTTTATCAAATAGAGACTGCATAGAAGAATTAGATCCTGCTGATGTAATTAGAACATCATCTGCAAAAAGTTGAATTTTGGATGTTGTATTTTCATCTATTTCAAAACCCTCTATGTCAGTACTGTTTCTGATCAAATTAGCCCAAGGCTCCATTACTAAAGTGAATAATAGTGGAGAAAGTGGACATCCTTGTTTTGTACCTTTAAGAATGGGTATTTTTTGTGAAACATATGTTCCTACCTTAATATAAGCCAACGTTCCTTTGTATAAATGCTCAATTAGATTTACAAATGCATCTGAGAAGTTTGTGCACTTCATTAAGGTAAACAGATAGTCCCAACTTACTGAATCAAATGCTGAACTTATATCAAGACTAATAAGTGTTAAATCTTTCTTTTTCCTATTTGCAAAATCTATTAATGTTAAAGTTCTTATATTATCAAAAGTATTTCTATTTACAATGAAGTCTGTCTGATCTATATCTATAATGCCGGGAATGATTGTCTTCAATCTATCAGCAAAAATACTCATAAACATTTTATAATCAACATTAAGTAATGAGATGGGCCGATATGAAGAACATCTAATTGGATCTTTATTAGGTTTTAAAATTGGCGAAATAAATGTATATTGCCAAGATGGGGGGGTTATTAACTCAGTTTGGGCCAAAATAAAAACCTTATGTATTAATGAATATGTACTTTTAGAAAGGATTTTATATATATCTGGTATAATACCATCATTACCCTGTGCTTTGTTTGATTTAAGCTTATTTATTTGTGTAATAACTTCTGTATATGAAATACTCTTGTCCAATAGTTTAATCTGTTGTTTATTAAGCTTTTTATTCATGTTTGTGGTTATAAACTCCTTTATTTTATCTTTGGGTTCCATGTTAATGTTATTATGGTTAATTTTGTGAAAGTAATTTCTAAATTCATCTAGTATTTCTGGTATACTAGAAACATTCTTCTTTTTCCTTAGAGAAAAGATTTCTTTGATATGGTTTTGTTTATTCAACCTTTTTGTTTTATTTTTAAGTCTATGTAAGTATTTGGGGCTTATTGAATAAGCAAAAACTTGTATTTCTCTAAAGTTATTTTAACTTTATGAGTTAAAATTTCTTTGTATTTCTCATTTAGTTTGTTTATTTCTTCAATAACTTTCTTGTCCATAATATTTTCTTTATTATTATGTTTATAAAAGTCTAATTTACTTTGAATATCTAACAATTCCTTATCCCAAGATTTCCTTTTATTATTATACCATCTGATACTTTGTCCATATAGATATGATTTTAAGGCATCCCAAACATAAACAATGGAGACTTCAGGAGTATTATTTATGTCTAAAAATGTTTTACTTCTGAAAGTATATATTCTTTATAGTCTTTTAGTTGAGTTAAGTATGCTGGTATCCTTTTGATCTGAACATTATAAGTATTTTTATCATGAATTCAAAAACAATTGAATTATGATCAGATATAGGACATGAAATGATTTTGGAATTAATTAAATCTGTTACCATCTGGTTAGAAATAAAGACCCTATCTATTTTTGAATAAGTTTTGTATCTGTTAGAAAAAGGTGTATGGTAATGATTTTGAATCTTTCTGATTATTAATATCATTCAAATGATAAGAATTAGCAAAATCATTTAAATGTTTTGCATTAGATGTAATTCTTCTTTTCCTATAGTGGTAGTATCACTTTCATGTAGTATACAATTAAAGTCACCAGCTAAAATAATATCTCCTATAGAGAATGATATGATCTTATCAAGATGATGTTTCACTGTATTAATACCAATTCCAGGTATCCAATATACATTAATTAAAGTGGAAGTCTTCCCATTAATTTGTATTGTAACCATACAAAACATTCCTTTGTCATCCTGATAAGACTTAATGGTTTTAGGAATGGGCATACTTTTATTCCATAAAATAGCCACTCCTCTTTTTTTCTGAGTGTGCTCTGAACTAACCAATACTGTATATTTGTTTGTGGCTAGTTTATCAATATCTTTTTTTCAAGAGATGGGTTTCTTGCAGGAAGACTAAGTTGGCCTTATGTAAATTAATGTATCTTATTAGGCTTGCCCTTTTACATGGATTATTCAATCCATTAATGTTTAAAGAAATTCCTTTTAAAGATGTCATTTGGCATTTTTAAAACTTAAGAATCTTATGATCAAAATAACAAATAACAAGATAAGTAATGTTACATCTCCTCCTTTAGGTGTACCTTTAAATATAGCTGTATTTATTGAATCTCTTATGGGATTTTGTATAGAATTCAATTTTGTTTGTAGTGACAATGAATGTACAAAATATATTGTGGATGTCAAAACTATATACAAATAACAATGAACAAGTGAAAATAATGTAAGGATTAAACCTTGCATCCAGCCTGGAGTTATAAACTCCAACTTAGAGTAGTATTTACCACTCAAGTTAACCCCCTACCCTAAGCAGCAGTACCTCAGCTACCACCTTATCAATTTAATACTAGTTATATTTAACTGAGGTTAACAGTTTTCAATTTAATTTTCTAGCAAGACAAGACTACACATTTGGTAAAACAACATCATATAAACTAAAATAAACTTTTTTTTTTAAACTGTTCATACTACTATATACATCTATGTAATATAAAACACTTGTATTCAAATAGCATTCAAATAATCTTGATGTTAGAAATCAAGAGGAGAGAAAAATACGTTCTAACATTCATTTAAATCAAAAACTTTGGCTAATATGATTCAGACATTACATATATTAAGATGCATCTATTTTCTGTCATGTAAATGCAATTAACAGCTTCCAAAAAAACCTTGAATTGCTTGTATATGAGCATTTACTCAAACTCATTATTGTCAATAGAATAAAATATTGTATTCATAGAAATTGTTATAAATCATACTGCATAGTTATGCAGATTCTCAGAAACACTTATATACATATATACATACACACACACACACACACATATATATATATATACACACACACACACACATATATATATATATATATATATATACACACACACATACACACACACACATACACATATATATATATATATATATATATATATATATATATATATATATACACACATATACACATATACACACACACACACACACATATACACACACACACACATATATATATATATATATATATATATATATATACATACACACACACACACACACACATACACATATATATATATACACATGCATACACATACACACACACACACATACACACACACACATATATATATCTGATCTCACTGAGTTGTGTCCTTGCTGAGCACTATCCTACTTGCTGTCCCTACAATAAATCTGTCTGCTTTATACAAAATAATGCACAGCAAACACATTTTAATAACCAGATTTTACAACCATGCTATACTACTGCTTTAAAATATATCACATGACAATTTCTTCCAGAATAGAGTTATAAAATTATTTATGCTTGTCAATCAGATGAATTAAATGAGTTATAGTAATGTATATGTTTGGAACATAAGTTTTTAACACAGATTATTAAGCTGCTGTTAAGTAGATTTTCAAAAACACTTGAATAAATGTTTCATTTTCTATGCCTTCTAAAATAAGGCATTTACTTACTACAAGAAACTGTATCATTTAAACTCATTATAACTGACATATTTTATGAATTATAACATAGATATTTAAGTAATTATATAAAATAACTCACATTTAGATGTTAAAGAGTTCATTTTCCTTCACATAGTCGCATTTGCATAATTTCTATTTCCTGGTAGAGTGTTATTCCTGAATCTGTGATGTGTCAGTGTGATATCTAGGTCAAAGGTTAGACTAACTGCTTTCAGCTTCTCTGTGAGAATTCTGAGAGTTGAAGCTTTTGAAGTAGCTCATGGACACTGTGCATGAGACAGCCCACATCCCAGATTGTCTCTCTTAACATTTTGGCGGGAAACTTATTAAAAACTAGTGACAAACATTCATTTAGCAGTGTAAATGCATCTAAACATGACAAAACCTTCACAATGTATTTTACAGGTTATTACAGCCTCTATATAAGTGAAATTAAGCCAAAAGTTATTAATAAGTAATAAAACTCAATATTTTTGTCCCAACTCAATTTGTATGCAAATCTTATTATTTACTGTGTCTATATGATCAAAAGCATTTCTATATATTAATAAAGAAAAGAAAAAGAGAGTAGAAAATAAAAGGGTGTAAGGCAGAAATAAAAAAAATGTAAGAGAAAGCTATAAGAAGTATATACAATGGAATATTACTTACTGTTTATATTAGAGTTAAAAATAAAACATATTATTTACTATTATTTAGTTCTAATTATTATTAGTTAAAGCATGACAGATTATTTACAAACAAGCATAAGCAGTATAATCAAGAAAGTATAATTAGGAATAGCATTTGAAGAACATATAACCTTTTTACAAGGAATAAATATGTTATTATTCTATTAATCATATTTTCATTACTCTTCTCTCCCTGCCCTCCCTACCCTTTACCCACTACATAATCTAAATAGAATGTCATTGTTTAAACAAAGAAAAGAAGAAAAGGAGAAGAAAAAAAAAAAAGATAAAGAAAAAAAATGTATCAAATTACTGACCTTACTTCTCCTTTTCAGAAAGAGAAACAAGTTGAATCATAGCTTGCCATTAAATCTTCAGATATTTTGACTGGTTATGAAACAAAACATTTCTTTGCACACAGAGAATAACTTTGATTAAATCTTTTTCAAAATATTTGTGGCTTCTTGGAAATGCAGGAACTATATTTAAAAAGATTAATAATGAAATAAAATGATGAGAGAAGAAAAAAAAAAACATAGAACAAATCATTTGTTTTTTAGTCTCTTCTTCTCTGAAGTCTTCCACGAAGTTTCAGTTGCCAGTCTCTTTAATGAAGGACTAGCCCATTCCATTTCCTCTATTTTATCCAAAATCTTATTTTTTTTGATAAACAGTAAAGCAGAGTCTAAGTCATCGAAAATTTTAGGACCATCAGGAAGGAAGATTTTAAGCTTGCAGGAAACAGAAGGTATGTTTTAAACTGTGCTTTTTTAAGCTCCCTTATTAGTGGCAGAAAACTTTTCTTTTAGCTATTACCATGGAAGAATAGTCATTGTCAAAACGCACAGTTGTCTCATTAATCTTAACAGGAGCTTTAGCCCAAGCAGATTTAAGAACCATCTCTTTATCAAAAGATGATAGAAATCTAACTATAACTGATCTAGGATATTTTTTGTTAGAGTTAGTATTAGCTATAGATCTATGTGCTCTTTCAATACCAAAAGAGAATGCTTCTGGTAAGTCTAAAGTTTTAGGGAGCCATGTTGTTAAAAAGAAGTAATATTGTTACCTTCAATATTTTCTGGCAGTCCAAAAATCCTAATGTTATTGCGCCTAGATCTATTTTCCAGGTCATCCAGCTTTGTTTGTAAATGTGTATTTGGTTTCAGCAGAAACTCAATGTTGATTTCCTCTTCTTGGATTCTATTTTCCATGTCATTCACAGCTTCTTCTATGCCTGTCATCTGGATCTTCTGTTGTTGCAGGTCTATATGTAACAAGTCTATTTTTTTTGTAGTTTTTTCTATGAAGGTGTCTATTTTAGTATCCATTTTATCCATCTTAGCAGTAAGTTGCTGGATTATAATTATCAGAGACTGAAGTTCTTTCTTGATGCTGGAGTCTTGAGAATTTGTCTTACTGGAACTCATTTCAGACTGATAAACTGACAGGAAAATTTCCAAAGTGATTTCTGACAGGAATATTGTTAAGATTTCCTTTCTTTTTTAGATATAGTTCAAGAACTATATAAAACAAACATATTTAGAAAGAAAATTACTTCAAAAATTAATTTTTTAAGTAATTCCTGTCAGTGTAATGAAATTGGTGGAGCTGAAGAAATCTGCTGCTATCCTGTGTTCATCCTTGGCCACGTCCCTCTTTAGTATCTCTTCTGGTATCCCGCTTTACCTGGTGTTTACAGGCTAGGCCCGTTTCAGTTAGAGGACCTAGTCCTCCCCTAGTTTTTCCTGTGGTTCTTTCTGTTTGTGTACCAGTTTAATCCCCCTTGGCAGTGTTATTTTTGTGGTGTGACTGTTGGTTGTCCCCCTGTTGGTTTTTCCTGGGCTACGCCCATTTAACTTAGAGGACCTAGCCCTCCCTGTGGTTCATGGTCTCTAGGCCGTTTGAGTTAGAGGCTAGTTTCCCACGCTTATTGTTTCTGTGGTGAAGGTACCCCTACCATCTTCCCCTGTGTGTGTGTGTTCTTGTCTCAACATGTCCAAGGAGTCTAAAGAGCACAGGCCTTCGGGCTTCAAAAAGTGTGTTAAGTGTAACAACAAAATGTCTCTGACAGACGGGCATTCTGTATGTGTGTATTGCTTGGGGGCTATTCATTTACAGGAATCCTGCTTGTTCTGTCATGCTTTTAGCCCCAGCATGCTGCAAGAGAGGAAGAACAAGCTGATTTTGAGAGGATTGCTAAAACCATCTTTTGAAGAGGATTTGGAGAGATCCTCTAGTTCAAAGTCTTCTCCCAAATCAGATAAAAAGTTGGATAAAAAGTAATCTAAGAAGCGCTCCGTCAGTCTCCTCGGAGCCACTGGAGAAAATTATTAAGACAACTATAGCTTCTTCAGCTCCACTGGCTTCGGAGCTGATAGAAGACAATGCTTATATGAAGTCTACTTCGGCTCCAGGTTTATTGGACCCGAGGTCAGATGTGTCTGTTCGGAGCTGGTCTCCAGTTTTTTGATTGGTCTCCCCTACTCATAGGCCTCCTTCTATAGGGAGATCCAGATCCCCGACCATGTCCTCTAGATCCTCCAGGACACTTTCCGATGACGATGTTGATAGAATGGTGAAGAAACTGCTTCAGTCATCGGTGCTGGTTAAATTGTTTTCGGCTCTGGCCCAATCGGCTCTGGAGCCTGTCCCCTTCATCTTTGGCCTTTCCTCCTCCAGACCTTTCTTCGGAGCCAGAGCTGTTGGTTCCTTCTGATGCCTCGAGATCAGCTCCAGTTGCCCCTTCTGGCACCTCGGCTCTGATCTCCGCTCCGACCCTGTCAGCGCCCTCTACAGGGTCCACAACTCTCTGGTCAGGGCCCCCAGCTTTCTGAAGCCTCCCCAGGTTTTTTACCTGAGGAGCCACCCAGAAAGAGTGTGTGCAAGAGGAAGCACATTGACTCCCAAGAGGAGTCCCTCACATCTGACACCGACCTTGAGGCATCAGAGGGGTCCCCTAAGTTGTCTTCTGACAATACCTCTTTTTCAGATATCTTGGAAATACTGAGACAGAAAGGCGACTGGCCATCTAAAGCCCCTTCTGAGGAGGAGTCAGTGTTCCTGAAGGCCTTTGGTTCCCAACCCTCTGCCTCTTGGGTTTCTCCCCTGTTCGATGAACTCCTGGACCTCGTTTGTCGAAAGGTGTGGGAAATTCTGGACACTGTGGAACTGGTCCCTAGGAGGCCCAACAAGTTTTTTTCCGCTCCCCCTGATAGAGAATTTCTTTCAAAAGGTGTTCCAGTAGATGCCATGGTGGTAGCAGCAGCCACCAAGAAGGAACTTGCAGAAACTTCATCTACCATCCATCCCCCTAACAAGGAGTCCAGCGCTATGGACAGGTATGGGAAGCATGTGTTCTCTTCAGTGGCCTTTACACTGTGGTCGCTGAATTACTTATTACATTTTACCCGGCTCCAAAGAGATCTCCTAAAGGAGTTGGGAGATTCTCTACAGGGTAACATTTCTGATGCTGTGGCTCAGAAAGGCAATGCACAGATGTCTATCCTAAATTCTATTGCTAACTCTTCCATGAGGCTGATCTCGTACGCAGCCGAGGGAGTGAGCAGGGCTGCAGGTTCCAGAGTTTCTCTTAGGAGACACTCCTGGATGCGCCTGTGCAACTTTGTGGAGGCCTTCAAGTCTACCTTCACCAACATGCCATTTGATGGTTCATCTTTATTTGGAACCAAGGTGAAGGATACTCTCACTAGGTGCGAGCAGGAAGGAAAAACCCTTTCTGCCATGGGATTCCATTTTTCCATGCCTTCTAGACCTTATCCCAAGGGCCAGAATGGTGGGAAAATGTGGTTCAGAAAATCGCACAGGTTTTTTCATGATGCACAGAGTGATTCCCCCTCCAGAGGGGGTAGAAGTTCAGGTAGACCCAGAAGCCTGGTGAGACATCACCCAAGATGAGTGGGTATTAGAGTTAATCTACAGAGGTTATCACATTCCTTTTCTTTCATCTCCTCCTCCAAACAAAAGAATCCCAGATGTTCCACCCAGTCAAAGGTATTCCACAACCTTAGAAGCTCAAAAGTTGCCATTAAAAGGAGCCATTCAGCCCATCCCCTCAGACCAAATAGGATTAGGGACTTACTCCAGATTCTTTTTGGTGCCGAAAAGAACAGAGGACCTGAGAACCATTTGAACCTTCATGTAGAGAAGTCCAAATTCCACATGGTCACGTTACAGTCAATTCTCCCGTTATTAGGGAAAGATGTGTGGATGTGCACCATCGACATCAAGGGTGCTTACTACCATATAAAAATTGAAAGGTCATCCAGAAGTCACCTACGCTTCCGGCTGGGAGCCAGCCATTTTCAGTTTTGCACCCCACCCTTTGGTCTCACCACAGCCCCCAGGGTGTTCACCAAATGCATGGCAGTGGTAACGGCTCACTTGAGACATATGGGATTCCAAGTGTTTCTGTACCTGGACGACTGGCTCCTGTCTGCCACCACCAGGCATCTACTACTACAGACCAGGAACACCACAATTGCACTGTGCCAGAGTCTAGGAAAAGTCTGCATTGTTGCCCTCGCAGTGTGTCACCTTTATCGGCACCAAATTAGACACAGTGCTCATGAAGGTTTTCCTGCCAGAAGAGAGAATTCAGGTTTTACAGCAACAAGTCTATGCTCTACTACCACTGAAGAAGGTCTAGGTAAAAGTGATCCTCCAGCTGTTAGGTACCATGGCTGCTACGATTATGCTAGTCCCTCTTGCAAGACTTCACATGAGGATTCTTCAGTGGCTACTTTTTGCCCAATGATCTCTTCAGAATCTTCCTCTCTCCCATCTTATTGTAATAACTGACAGGTGCAAGCAGGATCTGCACTGGTGGCTTCAGACCAGCAATCTCAACATGGATATGCCTTTAGTTCTTCCTCCTCCGATTGCCACTGTGACCATGGATGCCTCCCAGACTGGGTGGGGGGGCATTATCTCGGCAGGACTGTCCAAGGCACGTGGCAGGAACATGAGATCCATTTGCATATCAATGTCTTAGAGATGAGAGCGGTGCTATTAGCATTGCAAGCACTTCACAGCTTTCTCCCTCTTGGGGCAATTGCAATCCACTCAGACAACGTCTGTGGTCTGGTATCTGAACAAACAGGGAGGAACCAGGTCGTATTCCCTTTGCAGAGAGGTTTTCTGAGTGTGGCAATGGGTAGTATCTTCCCAGCACCTTCTAGTGGCAATGCACATTCCAGGGAAGTCCAACGTGATTGCCGACAGGCTAAGCAGAGCTATTCTGATGCCTCACGAGTGGTCCCTGAACAAACAGGTGGTGGAACGGATTTTCCACAGATGGGGTCAGCCTTGGTGCAATATATTTGCCAGCCCCCTCAATGCCAAATGTAGCAGCTACTTCACCCTTATTCCCCCGGAAGGGGAAACACCCAGGGATGCTCTAGTTCATGATTGGCCCTCCAGTCTTCTCTATGCCTTCCCTCCAGTTCCCCTGATAATGAAGGTTATTCAGAAAGCACAGTCTTTGGGAAGCAAAATAATACTGATTGCTCCACACTGGCCTCGTCAGATCTAGTTTCCGTTTCTTCACCCTTATCTAATGGATGAGCTGTGGATTCTGGACCCGGAGCCGGATCTGTTGACTCATATGTCAGGGCAGTTCCATCCCTCCATCCAAATCCTCAGGTTGACAGCATGGCTGCTCCAATTCCATCCCTAGTCAGGCTTCATGATTTTTCACCGGAGGTGGTTCATATTCTGTCTTCCTCCCACAAGCCTTCTACTAGGAAGATTTATTCCAGTAAGTGGAAGAGGTTTTCCATTTGAGCTCATGAAAGACAGATTGATCCCTATACAGCTCCCATCTCATCGATTTTAGAGTTTCTATCTCAGCTGTTTAGTCAAGGATCTGCTGTGGCAACTATTAAAGTACAGTTGGCAGCCATATCTACTTTTCATGTTGCTAATGAACCCAGTATAATGGCACATAGACTGTAGGGCCTTTCTCAAAGGGACTATGCTACTACGACCTCCGATCTTTGATCCTGTTATGCCATGGGACCTTCATTTTGTGCTACAACAGCTTACCTCACCTCCTTTTGTGCCCGCGGCAATCTGTGACCTGAAATTTTTGTCTTGGAAGACACTCTTTTTGATAGCCATCACGTCAGCTAGATGGATCTCTGAACTCCAGGCATTATTGGCCCGGCCCCCTTACTTGTTATTTCACAAGGATAGGGTTTCGCTAAGACCTAATCCTTCCTTTATGCCTAAGTTTGCTTCAGTGGTCAACCTCAACCAGTCTGTTGAGTTGCCTGTGTTTTTCCCTGGATTCTCTAACAAGGCAGAATTTAAGTTTCATCAGCTGGATGTCCACAGACAATTATGTTTCTATTTACATAGAACAAAAGATTTTAGAAAATCTGACCAACGTTTTGTCTCCTTTTCAGAAAATAGACTAGGGACTTCAGTTTCCAAAGTAATTCTGTCCAGATGGATTTCTAGCTGCATTTCCTTCATCTGTTCTTCAAATGGCAAGGAATTACCCTTCAAGGTAAAGGTCACTCTACACATTAGGTGTCTACTTCTACTGCCTTTCAGGCTAGGATGTCTATGGATGATATTTGTGCTGCAGCTACTTGTGCATCTTCTCACGCCTTTATTACTCATTACAAATTGGATCTGGTATCAAGGGGCAGATCCTCATTTGGTTCCACAGTGCTCAGGAGTGTTTTCCAGTGAGCTGCCCAAGGTTTAGGTGCTAGGGACGCTGTCCCATGGGTAAGAATGTAGGTGAGATTGGACTACATAACATCAAGAAGTTATGTACTCGCCATAATGTTCGATGTATGTAGTCCATCTCACCTCACATTCTTACTAACCCACCCACCTACCCCCTCCTGGAGGACCTAGAGGTCGAGTCTCTGGTTTCAGCACTCCTTCTTAGGTTGAGTTTGTTCTTCCTCTCAAAGTGTTTCTGTGTGTGTGTGTGTGTGTGTGTGTGTGTGTGTGTGTGTGTGTGTGTGTGTGTGTGTGTGTGTGTGGATGTGAGCTCACTGCAAACAAGATCTGAGGAATAGGCGCATTGCACCATGGGATACCTCTTAGCCACGAACCAGTTGAAGACTTTGAGCTAGAGTATGGCCGAGTCGGAGCCGAGGTTCGGCTCTGAACCCATGAGTAAGAATGTGAGGTGAGATGGACTACATACATCAAACATTATGGTGAGTACATAACTTTTTGTTCAAACACACAGCCTCTGAAAACAAATGAGGCCCAGAACACAAGCCTGAATGCAGCAGTGTGTGTCAATAAAAACACCAGACTCATTGAATGCATTCCAGGTGATAAAGTATTAGTGTTAGTTACCACCACTGAAAATAAGTCCCTGGCAAGCTGGCATGGACCCTTTTTGATGGTAGCAAAAGTAAATTAAGAAAACTACAAAACAAAATAGATTGTAAATGGGAAAAGCAAAGCAAATAATGTCACATAGATGTGTTAAAACCTTTGAAAGAAGTTGACATTTATGTAGTTTGCTTGGGGAAATTATCATTAATAGCATTTACCTTAAAATTGTATTGCAACTGTTCAGATATGTAAACACTGTTTAAAGATCTAAAACAAGAAGTAAAGGAGTTTTTTTTTGTTTTGAGAGAAAGAGAAATAAAAAGGCTTTTTCTGAGCTGCCTGTTATGGCATATTTATTGCAGCATTACACAGAAATTGTGCCAGAGAGGAGGTAACCCTGAAGCTATACACAGAGCCAGAAGCATGTATTAAGGTAGATGTTATTTTAGGAATCCAGTGTAAATAGAACAGTCCAGTTTTTTTGGTTACTAAGTCAGATGGGTCTCCAAGGTTTTGTAATTGCTTCCAAATCTGACATTTCTAAATGAGGCACTTACCCAGTTCTCAGAGTGGCTGAACTTTGACAGGCTAGAAAAGCAAAGTTTCTGACCACTACACATTTAAACAAGGGTAAAGGCAGATTCCTCAGTCCTCTGAAGATAAACAAAAAACTGTGTTTTCCACCATTGTATTACTCTTTGAACTTCACATGCCTCCTACCTCATTTCAGAGGCATGTGGATACAGTTTTGAAACCCTCATTCTAGATACTCAGAAGCATATCTTTATGACACATTTATTTGTAATGCTGAGGAAAGTGCAAGCTGTGCTGAATTCTTGGAGACAGACAGGAGTTTGTATGATGGAAACTGGGTAGTTTGGATGTGTACTGCATAAATGATTGTAAAACTCCAGGCTGAAAAAGTACAAGTGAAGAACTAGCCAATGCCAACCACTAGACAAAAAAAGGTTAAAGCCTTTCTAGGCCTTGCTGGTTATTATCAAAATTTTTTCTTGAATTTTGCCACTAAAGCTTAGCCCCATAACTGACTTGACCCAAGGGGTAAGGCTGTTGTAAAGTGAAATCGACAATGGAAGAGGATGGAATCAGCTGAAGGATTTGTCGTGTTCAGAACCCGTACTAGTGGCAGTGAATTCTTCAATCCATATATGGTTGCTTCAAGAGGTATGTATAGAGGCAATTTTGTCTCAAGATATGAACAGGCAGAAACACCCAATCTTTTTATTTAAGTAGGAAGTTAAGCAATGCAGAACATAGATACTCCACCACTGAACAGGAATGTGTAGCTATTAAGTAACTCCTTGCCACCCTCAAATGTTACTTTTTAACACTGCATGCCCCCCTTACATTGACTTTTCCACCAAAAGGATTATAATCCTAATTTAACCATGTAGAACTTAACCATCCAGTAGCCATTTAACTTTAACATCCACCTTAGACTTGACAATTCCTTTGTCAAAATAGATGAGTTGCCCATGGCTTATAACCCATCCGGATGTACTGGAACAGGGGATTCTGCTCTGTTGGAGTCAATTAGTATAGTAGCCATTTAATTAATTAGAAATATTGCATGAGTTATTTTCCAAACTACATCTGACAGCAGAGCTGCAAGCTACTGAACAGGCTAAGTTTGCTAGATATAGATGTAGATAGATATAAGAGCTATAGATCTACTATGGTTTTAGTGATTGTAACAATGTTGAATTGCTAAATCACTTGACAAGAAGGTCACAAGATGAGAATGCCAATGCCCACCTGTTCGTACACCTGGATGTGCCTTCTGAACCCATTTTAGCACTTGATCCTGTGTCCACGCAGGTCAGGATATTCAATGTTCAACATTGTTTTAACAAGTGGACATTAGCATTCTCATCTTGCAACCTTATGGTCATGTGATTTAGAGATTTGATATTATTATGATCATTAAAACCATAGTAAACCTGTTTATCTATCTATCTATCTATATAGCTCTATGTCAGATGATTGAGTTTTCAGAAACTCAAATTTCATATGGACGAGACCATATTATTGAATTTCCAAAACTTTAACATCAAAAGCAAAACAAAAAAACCCCACAAAAATCTACTTTTTTATGTTTATGTAGGGTTCTAGCTCCCCTGCACCCACCATGTGAGAGACTGTGCCCCCTAACCCCACTGCAAATTATAAATCCAACTCTAAGATCCCACTACAGTGAAGAAAAGGGTAAATTTCCTAATCCTCGCTGTACCGTGGTCTCCATTCAAAAGCTTCTAGTTTTCAAAAACTCAATCATATGGTCTCGACCATATGAGTTTAGAATTTCTGAAAACTTGATCAACTGATAGGGATCCAGATATATATATATATATATATATACATATATATATATATATATATATATATATATATAGTGTGTGTGTAAAAGGGCAAGCTTCTACAGCTAATGTTCCAAGGAAGAGGAATATTTTTTTTTTTAGCTGGACTTTCATTAGTGGACACAGAGACTTCAAACTGCACCATCAAAATCTTGGGGGATGTTTGTTTGCTAAAAAAACAAAAATGGGCCAACAGCTAATATTCTATTGATGATGGAATTGCTCTCAAGTTTATATTCTTGCATCAGTGATCCTATTTGTTTCTGTCTCTGCCTCACTTTTATGGAGACTAACAAGTGGACATGACAGATTGCATTTCCTGCTGCTTTGGGTCCAGGTCTAGGGCTACTAGCAAGTAAGTACCTAGGCCTACCACTTGTAATATCCTGAATATCCTGCATGCCTTTGGTAAAAAATAAATAAATAAATAAACATTGTACTTTTGGAAAAAGGGAAAGGAAATAAAATGTAATTGAAATTGTTCTCTAACTGAAAGCTTGTAGTAGGTGTGGCAGTTAATGGTCCAGTAAGCATCCTACATGCTGAAAGTCTGTTTCCCTCCTCTCATATCGTATCGAGTGGCAGGAAAAAGAAAATACTGACCTTTCTGGTTTGTGGGATTTTACTGTTTTCTTTGGAGGCAAACAGGCCTGTCTAAGTAGCTCTTTGGGAAGAGGATGGATTGTTTGTAACATCAGTAATGAACTCTAAGGACCTTGAGCACCAGCTGTGGTACACAACAATCATTGGTGATGGTACCACTGTGGAGCAGATTGGCCACCAGGTGTGGTACACAACAACCATTGGTGATGGTATCACCTTGAATCAGATTTGCCACTAGTTGTGGTACACAACAATCACTGGTGATGGTATCACTGTGAATCAGGCTGGCCACCACTGTGAGGAACAACAATCATTGGTAATTGTTTCACTGTGAATCAGGCTGGCCACAAGTTGTGATACACAACAATTACTGGTGATGGCATTACTTTGAATCAGATTGGCCACCAGCTGTGGTACACAACAATCATTGGTGATGGCATCACTGTGAATCAGATTGGCCACCAGCTGTGTGGTACACAACAATCACTGGTGATGGCATCACTGTGAATCAGACTGGCAACAAGCTGTGGTACACAACAATCATTGGTGATGGCATCACTGTGAATCAGAATGACCATCAGCTGTGGTACACAACAGTCATTGGTGATGGCATCACTGTGAATCAGACTGGCCACAAGCTGTGGTACACAATCATTGGTGATGGCATCCCTGTGAATCAGACTGGAAAAATTGTCAGAGTTGTTCACGTTCATGGAGAAGAATTGGTTATGGAGGGAATTAGAACCATTGCTTATAAGGATTCATGACCCAAAGCTGGTGACAAAAGGCGTTATTCAACTAATCTTGCACAGGCCAGGTTATTGGGTGATTCTTTCATCAAAGCAGCTCTCTGAGGAGATGAAGTAAGAAGGGTAAGAAAAGAGAAAATAAAGCAGGAATGACAAGTGAAAAAAAAATGAAAGGGGGAAGGGAAAAACAAAAAAAAATGTAGATTAGAGATAGTGTTATAGGTGAGAGGAGGAGAAGACCTGCAGTTCTCTGATGTGGAGGTCTACGGTATAGAATCATAACAAAGGCTTGTATAGCACTAAACTCTTATATTAAATTTGGAACTAGTGGAAAGGAATTTTGTCTTTTGATAAGTATATCTGCTACAGTTGTAAGATGCTTCTTCTGGTGGTCTCATGCCAGTAACTGAATAACAAAAGTAGTAGCAGGTCAATAAATAATATGCAAAAAACTCCTAAGACTTATTTTTCCAGGTAAAAGCAAAATAGGAGCCTGACATTTTTGTTCACTTCAGAAAAAAAAGGATAAAAAATGAAGTAAGAGTGAAGATCAAATTGGGAAGTGTGCATATGTGGTGTCCCACGAATTTTAGTGTCTTGGTACTTTTTAACTAGTGAGATGTGGTAAAGCTATGTAGATTGTGGCTCATTCACCATAATATGAAGTGTCTGAACAGTACAAATGGTGAGGGGTTTGAAATGGGAAATTTGAGGATAGTTGAGATACTCTTTTGTCAATAGCAATGTGAGGGAGATTTCACTGAAAGCGCTTTCAGTGAACAGTAACTATTGCCCTTTCTCAGTGATTGTGCATTCAGTGAACAGTAACTATTGCCCTTTCTCAGTGATTGTGCATTCAGTGAACAGTAACTATTGCCTTTTCTCAGTGATTCTGCATTCAGTGAACAGTAACTATTTCCCTTTCTCAGTGATTGTGCATTCAGTGAACAGTAACTAGTGCCCTTTCTCAGTGATTGTGCATTCAGTGAACAGTAACTATTTCCCTTTCTCAGTGATTGTGCATTCAGTGAACAGTAACTATTGCCCTTTCTCAGTGATTGTGCATTCAGTGAACAGTAACTAGTGCCCTTTCTCAGTGATTGTGCATTCAGTGAACAGTAACTAGTGCCCTTTCTCAGTGACTGTGCAGCCTTGGAGAATCTGTTGGAAGTAGCTTAGCAGCAAAGTGAGGAGCAAATGATGGAGACTGTGCTGAAAGATCTCTGTGATTTTTGTCTGGAGTTGAGAAATGAACTGAGTGGTATGTGATCAAATGTTCAGACACTGTAGTAAAATTGTTGAATACAGTTCATGAGTAGCTGCTGTAGGAAACAAACACATACTGTAAAATTAGAAGTTACTGAAAAAGAAGCCAGAAATTTGATATATAACTGTTTAAAGCTCTCTAAGACATAGAGGTTGGTACATCAGTTGTGTCACCAACCTCAGAGATGTAGATGTTTGTAACATGATTGATGATGTGAAGCGAGTGATGGAGTAGATGTTTGAGATGCACAGGTTAGCTGTTTATTATGAAGAGGGAGCACAAAGCTGAGGGCAGGTGAGATAAACATTAGTGCTGTTTTAGATCTGTAAGAAGTAAGTCCGGGTACTCTGGGCATTCTGGTTGAGGAGGTATCAGATGTAGAACAGAAAAAAGTGTATGCTGGTATTAATTATTTACTGGTGCCTTGAGAAGGTGATGCCTGTTTTTATCTTTAAAACAAGCTCTGAAAATAGTTGGGATTGGTGCAAGCAACATGGAAATGTAAGAAGAAATTTATCAAGAAAGACTGAACAAGAACAGAATTTTGGAGGTGAAAAATAAATGTAATCTGTTATTGCAAGGCAGAACAACACATTTGTTTAGGAATTGCTGTGTAAGGTGCTAGTAAAAAGAGAGAAATTTTATATGCATCTGGGAGAAGGCAACATCTTGGATACAGTTCACCCCTGTGTGAGGTTACCTAACTTCAGCAATAGTTGACTACTCTATATTGCATATTATCTTGCTAAATTTTGACCAGACTGCACTAAATACAAATTTTGGTCTTGAGAATGCTAGTGAAATGTACATCTGGTGAGCTAAGTTCATTCTATATCCCATGTCCTTGCTAGGTGTCTTTAAATTGAATAAGATAATATACTATCCTAGTTGTCATTATACACTCTGGCATTTGGATGGCACAATGCCTATAAGCCCAGTCAGTATGCAACAGACTGTGTCCATATACATTTGGATGGCCCAATGCCTTACTGATAACACAGCCAGTATGAAACAGATTGTGTATGTTATTGAGCAAAATAGTAGATGGTTTTCTGCCTCTGCAGTACTGTGGCAGGCTGTGTGACTATGATAAACAAAAAGACTTACAAAGTGCTTTTTGTGTAGGAACTCTGAATAATATAGCAGCTGTACAGATGTGTGTATTATTTTAAGATCAGTTAGTATTAGAAAAACTGTATTATCATGGCTTCCTTATCCTAACTGTAAATCTGTTTGAAAATTTCAAAGGTGCTTTATATTTATGTTCATCCAATAAATATGTATTGCTGTGAAACAAGATGCAATGTGTCAGGTTTTATTTAAAGTGGATATAAATTCCCTCCTAAGAGCAGTTGAATAAGCAGGTCTTGAACAAAGCAGACATACTTCCCATAGTAATATGAATGCAATAATTAATGCACTACTTTCATTAAACTCAACACAAAAGCAATCAATATCTATATCTCTCTTTAGCGCTAATCTAATCAAATAATAACCATAGTGATGCCTTTTCAATATATCTGTCATTTCTGCCAAGTGGTTTTATGGCACATCATTGAGAACTTCAGTCAGTAAATGACAGACATTTGAGTTACAGATGTTATATCTTCCAAAGATGCATGGTAAAGCAAAACCTGTTATTCATAGGTTGGTACTAGGCTATCAGCCCTAGGGCCTATACAAGCCTCGCCATAACAATTACCTGGCTATTTCTTCCCACACTATTTACTTCCCTGGACCCCTGTCTAGCAGGGTGACTGATGTGATCCCTGGGGTGAATTTTCTTTCTCCCATCCCATCGTCAAGGTTCCTTTTGAAGAAGGACATAGAGGCACTCTGCTTGACATGTATGGGCAATCTATTCCAGAGTCTGGGGAGTCTCTGGGTCAGGAACCTATCCCTCCAGCATGTTTTGTTTATTGTAATGAGGGGATGAGTACAGTGGGACAATGACCTCCTTTTTTCTGGATGAAATGCCCTTCGTGATGAGGTGTGCCACATAGAAGGATTTCCTGACTGTTGTCGCGATGTGGTTATCGAAGGTGAGACCACTGTCCACCTGTGTCCCTAAGTCTCTTATCACACTTTCGGTGTTTAGTGTACTGCCATCTATATGGTAATTCACGGATATGTGTTTTTTCCCAAAGGGGATAACTATATATTTCTTGGCATTGAGTTTGAGCCCATGGCTCTGGCACCAAGCATCTGTTTCTGTAAGGCCCTTTTGTAGAGTATCCACATCATTTGTGGATTCAGTAATGGCTCCCAGTTTGCAGTCATCTGTGAACTTTGTTAGCCAGAGTCCCTTAGTGTTGGCCTGTACTTCAGAGAAGTAGATACCAAACTAGAGCTGTCCCAGGACTGAACCCTGAAGTAATCCACTTGTCACTTGTCTGGAGCTGGATTTGGAGTCTGCTACTTTTACAGTGTGGGTTCTATCAGTAAGCCAGTTTGCAACCCATTGGGTGATGTAGGGATTAATGCCCAGCTTATTAAGTTTATCTATGATTCCAGAGTGGGGGATGGTGTCAAAGGCCTTGGCAAGGTCTAGATAGGCTGTGTGGACCACCTTACCCTTGTCCATGGCTCTGGAGACTGATTTGAAGAAGTCAATCAGGTTCAGGAGACAGGATCGGCCCTTCACAAACCCAAACTGGGTGGGGTCCAGTGTTTCCAATGTCTTTTTTTATAAGTTCCATGATAATACACTCCATGGCCTTGCAGATAAGGCTTGTCAGACTGATGGGATGGTAGTTTCTGGGATCCAAGGTGAATCCCCCCTTGTGGAGTGTGATAACCGTAGCTCTGCACCACTCAGTGGGCACGAAACCTGAGGTGAGGCTATGATTAAACATGACACTTAGGTGAGGTGACAGTTCATATTGTAGTTCATGTAGTACACAGCCCGAGATGTCATCTGATCCCATGGATGCTGTATTCCTAGCTTTGGAGAGTGCATTTTTTACCTGTGTGGCCATTATTATCAGAATTTGGCAATCTTCCGGAATTGAGATGGGCCATTTAGGGGGTGAGAGGAGGGGTGAATTTGGCATTGAATCGATCTGCCAGGATATTGGCAATATCCTTGAGATCAGAATATTTAATACCATTCTGTTTTAGCTCAGAGCAGATCTGAGCATTGCCATTTAGATTCTTGACATAGTTATAGAATGCATTGTGGTTGTCTTTGGAATCTTTGTCAATTTTATTTTCGTAACTAGCTTTTGAGGATTTTATGAGGGATCTCAGTTTCTTACTGAGGCTGGTAAGAGAGTTTTTTGCATCCTGGGATTTTTCTCTTTTCTGCAACAGTTTCTTCCTTTTGTTGTAAAGTTTGTTTATGGCAGGGGACCACCAGATTGGCTTCCTTTTTTTTGGATGAGAGCATCTTGCTTCTATTTGGGATGGCATGATTCATGCATGAGTGGATGTGCTCGTACAGTGCCTTAGTGTAGGATTCAGCAGTTGAACTTTCAGTTCCCGTCTGCATGGGTGTCATGAAGTGTGTCACTTTTGACTTGAGTAGCATGAAGTTGGCTTTGGAGAAGTTTTCTATGGAGGTTTCCTTATTGAGGGGTGGGGGTGGAATGTGGGTGTTAAGGGTGATTAGCTTATGCTCAGATCTGACTAACGAGGGGGTGACCATAGGTATGGAGCATCGATTTCCCATGTTGGTAATGACCAGGTCTAGGATATTGGATCCCCTGGTGGGACTATGGATTAGTTGATCCAGGGTGTTGGAATTTATGAATTCCAAGAACTGTTAGGCAGAGGTGTTGGTACATGAGTAGTTTTCCCAGTTAATGGCAGGGTAGTTAAAATCACCCAGTATTAGGGTGTTTGGTTCTATCTTAATATTTTCCATTATGTTTAGAAAGGTGTAGTGAGAATCTTTGGGTATGGTGGAGGATCTGTAGCAAGCTACAATTTGGATTGCAGTCTTACCTAGTGTTAGCTGCACCTGGAGAATTTCAGATGCATTGTGTTGGGCAACTAGCCTGGTGGTGTGAATATCCTTGGTGAATATTGACACTCCTCACCTTTAGTGTTTCAGTCCTGGTTTGGTGGCCGAAAAGTATGGTAAGAGTTGCAGCCTGGTATTGCAGGGGTGCTCTCTGGAGCCTTGAACCAGGTCTCAGTTACTGCACAGATATCAATGTTCTCCATTTTTAGGAGTGCCTTGAGAGAGTGCATTTTGAGGTTTAGACTTCTAGCATTGAGTAGCATTACCTTCAGATTTTGCATGCTTGTACCTGTTATGGTGGTGGTTTTGTCCTTTGAACTTTGCCTACAAAAGGCACTATGGTGGTGACAACAGCCTTAGCCAGTAACATGAATCCCAGGGGCGACAGGTGCAGACCATCTCTGGCAAAGCATCGTGGTCTGTCGATCATGTCATCCCAGGCAGACAGATACTGGATCCCCTTTGAATGACACCAGAAGCTTAGCCAATTGTTGAAGTCAATCATTTTGTCCTTGTATTGTGGTATCATTCTGGGCGAAGGCAGGATGCTACTCAGGGCTATGGTCATACCTGCCTGGGCCACATGATCCAAGAGCTCGTCCTTGTCTCTTTTCATGTAGTCCAGGGAGGTATGTCTCAAGTCATTCACTCCAACATGGACAATGACAGAGTCATATTTTTACTTGTTGTGGAGTGACTTGAGTGCATGCATTATGTGGCAGATCCTGGCACCCGACAGGCAGCTGACTGTAATTTTCTCCTTGTTCAACCTGGTGAGAGGGACATCAGTGTGCCGGACTATAGAGTCACCTATGACTAAAGTGTTAGGTACATTGTCTTGCCTTAGAGGCTGTTGCTGGGTGGCACACTGGTGTTGTGAACTATGTAACACTTTGGTTGTGATTGGTGTTTGTGTTTCAGCTTCAGAGGTCCTTGTTGCTTGGGCAGGTTACAGTTAAGGGCCTCTGCATGTGTGGATTTAGTGTTGCTATATGTGGGTGTTGGTGGTGTGGGTTTAGAAGGGCTATGTGTTGCTTGATGTGTAGTGTGGGTGTTAAGCTTCTCCTCTTGAATGTCTAGCACAATATTGGGTGGAGAGAGCTTTGCTTCCATTTTGGCTATGTAAATGCATCTCTCACAGGTTGTAGTGTTGGGTGGTAGAAGGAGTGGGTTGTCTGTGTACATGAGGCAATTGCTGCATTGCCCCAGTATGCACAGATTCACCAGGTGGACAGGAGAAATCACCGGAAGCTGACCCTTGGACATGCCTGGTTTGGTGATTTTTTTTTGTAAAGTACAGGAGCTGTTTTCCATTACCTTAGCAAGGTATTTTACAATTATAGGCTGTTTAGTGCCTACTGTTAATTTCTCCTTATTAACAAGGAGAGTTGAGTGCTTGTATCAGTTTAAGGCTTCCTAGTGCTTTCCAGCAGGTATTAGAGAAAGTGCTAGTCACAGGGATGCTTAAAGGTAAGATGAAAAAAAAACTACACACTGCAGTGTGCACTAGAGAAGTTAGATGTGAAAGTAGGTAACTTAAGTTTTACCTGTTTAAAAAGTTAAGGTTTAGTGGAGAGTTACTATTTTTAAAACAGCAAGATGGATTGAAAGGTGTGGTCACTTTTGTATTCTGGTACTATGGAATACAGTAGGATGGCCAATAAATTTAAACCGTTGAAGGGGAGGGATTTAAAAAATGATGATTTAGTGATTACTCACACAAGCCAGTGAAAGTAGAGAGGAAATGAGATATATGGACAGATTAACATAAGAGGCAGGCAACTAGAAAGACAGTGGTATTTAACAAGTCAACTGTCACTGGGCGGGAAAAAATTCTGCCTGACTCAGAAGAGAGAGAGAGCTGTGGTCTCTTTTGAAGTTTTAATATGCTGTTAAAGCAGAATGCAAGTAAAACACAAGGTAAAGAAAACAAGCCACAGTATTCAAAATATTGAAAGGCAATAAAGTAATACAAAATACAAAAAATAAAAGCAAACTAACCTTTCCTTCATAGCAAAGTGTAGCAGAGTCTGGATGAGCCTTTCTGGTAAAGCTCTGAAATGTTTTATTTTACCCCTTAAATACAAAGTTTAGTTCCTAGCTCCACACCCTCAGTCAACAAATGATTAACCTTAAGTGACCTCTTCTATATTATGAATGAGTCCTTAATTGATCAGTTATAATTTCTGCCTGACTCAGTTCTAATTTCTGCCTGACTCAGAAGAGAGAGAGCTGTGGTCTCTTTTGAAGTTTTAATATGCTGTTAAAGCAGAATGCAAGTAAACACAAGGTAAAGAAAACAAACCACAGTATTTAAAATATAGAAAGGCAATAAAGTAATACAAAATACAAAAAATAAAAGCAAACTAAGCTTTCCTTCACAGCAAAGTGTAGCAGAGTCTGGATGAGCCTTTCTGGTAAAGCTCTGAAATGTTTTATTTTACCCCTTACATAGAAGGTTTAGTTCCTAGCTCCACCCCCTCAGTTAGCAAATGATTAACCTTAAGTGACCTCTTCTATCTTATGAATGAGTCCTTAATTGATCAGTTCTAATTTCTGCCTGACTCAGAAGAGAGAGAGCTGTGGTCTCTTTTGATGTTTTAATATGCTGTTAAAGCAGAATGCAAGTAAAACACAAGGTAAAGAAAAACAAACCACAGTATTTAAAATATAGAAAGGCAATAAAGTAATACAAAATACAAAAAATAAAAGCAAACTAACCTTTCCTTCACAGCACAGTGTAGCAGAGTCTGGATTAGCCTTTCTGGTAAAAGCCAAATTCTAACACCTTTCTAAGTTTGAAAGAGAAAAACTGACACGGCAGACAGTCGAAAAAGTCCTCAAATTTAATAATAATTTGAAGCACTTTTCATTTGCCTAATCGACAAACTTCATCAGAAACAAGTACAAGTAGGCAAAACTTCATTATATAGAAACAGCTAGTATGCATTAACCAATTGTAACTAATTTGTTTTGATTCCTTAAAGGCACCATGATGAAACATGACAACTACATAACAAATATATATAAAATATATTTTATATTACCAATGACTCACAAGCTAAGACTGTAACCTTAAAATACTACCACTCTACACTTAATAACTAATAGACATATAATTTTAAAAAGTATAAAAATTGACAGATACAGGTCCGAAATCGTCTATATTTCACCTCTTTAAGCTTTTTAATTTTAGTATACTGCTGATAGAGCAGGTATCGTTAAGCCCAGGAGGGTTGTAGGCATTCAGCCTCACTTGCCAAGCTAATTCAAGTTCTTCTAATTTTAGGGGTCTAGGACCACCCCTGATATCATACTTGACCTGATCAATGATTATAAACTTAAAGGCATGTTTGTTGTTAGTAAAAACATGCTTGGCTAGGGCATTCTCCAACTTATGTTTGTTGATACCATATTGGTGCTCAGAATTATTAAATTTGTGGATTTTTTCGACTGTCTGCCGTGTCAGTTTTTCTCGTTTTTACATAGTCGGTTTGCCTTTTTGTGATTTTTTTACCTTTCTAAGTTTGTAAAAGCAATTTTTAAAATTTGTCGCTATTTTTGATCCTTTGTACCTCATTATGCTTTGTCTATTCTGATTTCTTGTGCTAAAAGGTTGAGAGGTATGGCTAACAGAAATATTCAAAGATGCACCACTATGTAATAATAAGGCATGGGGTATTATCAGGCTAGCAACTGACACACATGTTCAAATATGCAGCACTATTTAATAATAAAGTGTGGGGGAACATACCTCTCAGCTGTCCAGATTTTTGTCTCATATTTTTGGTCTGTTCCTTATAAAATTTTAGGTTTTCTGAGGCAAATCAGTGAGGAATGAAGTCACTAAATAATGACAGTTTCAGATTTCATATCCATCAGAAAATGCATGGTAACAGAAAGCCTTTTATTGTAGCAACTTTCTAAGTTTATAAGAGCAGCAAACCTACAAGATGCAGCATAATATAATAATAAAGCATGGGGGAGTTATCAGGCCAACAACAAACAGACATGTTCAAAGCTGCAGCACTATGTAATAATAAGGTGTGGGAAAATATCAGACCAGCAGCTAACAGCAATGTTCAAAGCTGCAGCACTATATAATAATAAAGCAAGGACAAATATCAGACGAGTAGCCAACAGACGGTCTGAGTTGGAGCACTATATAATAAGCATAGGGAGATTTCTGACCAGCAGCTAAACAGATGTGCAGAGATGCAGCACTATATAATAATAAACCATGGGGGAAATATCAGATAAGCAGCTAAGAGACATGTTCTAAGGAACAGCATGTTATGTTGAATAGCACTGCATTGCTCAGGTTACATATTTTCATGGAACCAGGGCCCATAAATCCTGACAGCAGTGCCAGATGTGCCATTCCTTCACTGGTGAATATGGTCAATGTAATATGGATGAGGATTTCAGCAGGATCTTTGTTGACATACTTTACCTCCATGCTGAATCTCAGAGAATATCCTATACCTGTGCATGCAAACATATGAACAAGCTGCAAGGAAATATGAATAACAACCAGAACTGAGAAAAACACACTTTATAATAGCAAAGCTTTTGGATAAAATCCTTCCTCAATACTAATACAAACAAATCTAAAAACCAAATGGTTTAAATACAGGTCACTGAAGTCACATGACCAGCAGTCCAAAAATCATGTGACCACAAGTATATAAAACAAATCATTAAAATTAGAAAAATTATGGTAATTTACTTGAATTAAAAGAGTATGAATGGATTCTTAGGTTGAACTCTGACCATTTTCCAGGTTTAAATAATATGATTACCTTGAAACCTGTTCTTGTTAAATTGCAACATACTAGGTTGCGATAATGTTATGTTTTTTCTAATTTTAATGATTTGTTTTATATACTTGTGGTCACATGATTTTTTGGACTGCTGGTCATGTGACTTCAGTGACCTGTATTTAAACCATTTGGTTTTTAGATTTGTTTGTATTAGTATTGAGGAAGGATTTTATCCGAAAGCTTTGCTATTATAAAGTGTGTTTTTCTCAGTTATGGTTGTCATGCAAACATATGTGCAGGTCTTACTGTTATAGCTAGAACATTTCCTTGAGCAGCTTGGGACATGTTTTGTATCATCCAGGCTTCTGCCTCAGACATGTAATAAGTTATTTAATGATAGACTGCTGCATGTTAATGAGCACATACAGGTCTTGAGAAGGAGAGAGACAGCACTATATGCAGATTCTACAATGTCAGCTGCTTACCTGAGATACTAAGTGCCATTCATCACACAGTATGTGGCTTCTACAATGTCAACTGCTTCTCTGAGGTACCAGGTGCAATACAATGCACTATATATAGCTTCTAGAGTAGCACCTGCTTACCTGAGATACTGAGTGCCATTCACCGCATCCTATGTGGCTTGTACAATAACACCTGCTTCTTTCAGGTACCAGGTGCCATACAATGCACTATATGTAGCTGCTACAATACCACCTGCTTACCTGACATAGAGTGCCACTCACCTGCACCGTATATGGCTTGTACAATATCACCTGCTTCTCTCAGGTATGAGGTGCCATACAATGCACTATATCTAACTTCTACAATAGCACCTGTTTACCTGCAATACTGAGTGCCATTCACTGCACCATATGTGGCTTGTACAATATCACCTGCTTCTCTCAGGTACCAGGTGCCATATACTGACTATATGTAGCTTCTACAATAGCACTTGCTTACCTGAGATACTGAGTGCCATTCACCACACCATATGTGGCTTGTACAATATCACCTACTTGTCTCAGGTAACAGGTGCCATACAGTGCACTGTATGTAGCTTCTACAATAGCGCCTACTTACCTGAGATACTGAGTGCCATTCATCGCACCGTATGTGGCTTGTACAATATTGCCTGCTTCTCTTAGGTACCAGGTGCCATTCAATGCACTATATGTAGCTTCTACAATAGCACCTGCTTACCTAAGATACAGAGCAGCACTCACCACACCCTATGTGGCTTGTACAATATCACCTGCTTCTCTCAGGTACCAGCTGTCGTACAATGCACTGTATGTAGCTTCTACTATACCACCTGCTTACCTGAGATACTGAGTGCCATTCACCGCACCGTATGTGGCTTGTACAATATCACCTACTTCTCTCAGGTACCAGGTGCTATGCAATGCACTATATGTAGCTTTTTCAATAGCTCCTGCTTACCTGAGATACTGAATGCCATTCACTGCACTGTATGTGGCTTGTACAATATCACCTGCTTCTCTAAGTTACCAGGTGCCATACAATGCACTATATGTAGCTTCTACAATAGCACCAGCTTACCTTAGATACTGAGTGCCATTCACTGCACCGTATGTGGCTTGTACAATATCACCTGCCTCTCTCAGGTACCCGGTGCCATACAATGGACTGTATGTGGCTTCTACAAAAGCACCTGCTTACCTGAGATACTGAGTGCCATTCACAACACCATATGTGGCTTGTACAATAAAACCTGCTTCTGTCAGGTACCAGGTGCCATACAGTGCACTATATGTAACTTCTACAATATCAACTGCTTACCTGAGATACCGAGTGCCATTCAGTGCACTGAATGTGGCTTGTACAATATCACCTGCTTATCTTAGGTACCAGGTGCCATACAATGCACTATATGTAGCTTCTACAGTAGCACTTGCTTACCTGAGATACTGAGTGCCATTCACCACACCGTATGTGGCATGTACAATATCACCTGCTTCTCTCAAGTACGAGGTGCCATACAATGCGCAATATGTAGCTTCTACAATATCAACTGCTTACCTGAGATACTGAGTGACATTCAGTGCACTGTATGTGGCCTGTACAATATCACCTGCTTCTCTTATGTACTAGGTGCCATACAATGCACTATATGTAGCTTCTACAATAGCAGCTGCTTACCTGAGATACTAAGTGCATTCACTGCACCGTATGTGGCTTGTACAATATCCCCTACTTCTCTCAGGTGCCAGGTGCCATACAATGCAGTATATGTAGCTTCTAAAATAGCACCTGCTTACCTGAGATACTGAGTGCGATTTACCGCACCTTATGTGGCTTGTACAATATCACCTGCTTCTGTCAGGTACCAGGTGCCATGCAATGCACTAAATGTAGCTTCTACAATAGCACCTGCTTATGTAAGATACTCAGTATCTGGGTTGTACAATATCACCTGCTTCCTTTTGGTACGGGATATCATACTCCACATTCATGCACCTATTAAGGCTCCCCTTGTCCTACAGTCCAAGTGATGCCTCAATAGGAAAGGCAAACACTCCCCAAACTGTCATACAGTCTGTGATGCACTGGGGATCACAACCAGTATGTGTGTATCTAGATGTGTGTGTGTGTGTGTACATACAGTGCTCTTGTATTTCTCATGATTCCCACTTCTAACATTGGTTAGACTTATATGTCTGTTTTTCATATTGTTGCATCCCCTAAGATTGTCATTTTAGTAAGTGCTGACACAGTGTATAGAGTACATGCTGATGCACAAACACACTATTCATTTTGCAACCTCCACCTAGAAATTTTGTTGCGTTGTATTTTGCAGATGATGCTGGCTTATCCCATTGTTCCCTGGTTCATGACCAACTTGTACAACCCTAAAACTATTGCCAGTATGATTTCAGCACTAGTCTTGTTTAACCCTGGAACATCACTGACTATATGTTTGGATTACTGAAAGCACAGTTTAAAATGTCTGTCTACGCTTGGGTTTCCTTACAGTACTCACCCAATTCCATTAGCAAAATGTTTTCATTTTAAACCATGCTCCACTGTATGATGCTACAAAATTAGTTTCAGCAGCAGCAAATGAGGATGATGATGGTCATCATTAGGGGTGGAGGGTGGTATAATGGTAAACACATTTAACTCACAGATCCAGGGAACATAGTTTCATTCTCACATTTGGAAGGAAAATTGGCTAGGCTCAAAATAGCCCACAAGGGCAGCTAGTCTTGTACTTACCTGTGAACTCATGAATCATGTTTTGGAAGCAATGTCCTTCTAACCGGACTTTATGTACAAATATTTTTATAAATATACAAATAAGAACAGAAACTAGCAGACTTTAGTAAATTAGAATACATATTTGCCCTGACAGAGATGATATGACTTTTTCTTCTAATCTAATATCAGCAGTGTTCAGACCTTTTGTGATATATTGCTCTAATAATTATTTGGATTAGAAAAATAGCTAAGTATGTTTGATTTGTACAACATTTCACAATGCAATGTAATTCCTCAGTGAAATTGTTTTCGTGTCGATGGCTTATTATTAGATTATTATGCATACTGTTTATATTGTTTTATTGTATGTTATTTAATAATTGTTCTGTTCTAAAATAGTATACAATTGCTGTCATCTATAGTAGAATTTTCTCACTGCTTAAGAACTACTTCCTGAAACAGCATTGCAGATGAGGCTTCCCATTCTGGACATTCCAAGATGACAAATGTAAATACACAAATTTGCTGGAAAACTGTTCATAATAGAGAAGAATTTGTTTAATCTGAGTGATAACTGAATTTTTACTGCATGTGTATGTGTGCATACACACACAATCACACACACACACATATATATATATATATATATATATATGTATGAGATTCATGTCTTTAGATCTACCTCCTGAATATCGCATGCCATAAAACAGTCAGTCAGAAGCTCAAATTTGAAAATGAAAAAAACTTTTTTTTTTCCCAGGGGGCAGGCCCTGTTGTAAACTGCACACCATCTGCTAATAATATATACTAACTCAGAGACTGCACTATAGCAGAGAAAGGGCTAATGCCCCAATCCCTACTGTACCAGGATCACACAATACAGGTTTCCCGTTTCTCCTTATGCATCAACATTTCCACTGCTTGGGGTTTGGCATTCTGATTTTTCAAGATATTATCATGCATGTGCTCATGTGGTGTGTGTTTATAAATATATACATACACACACACACACACACACACACATATATATATATATATATATATATATATATACATACGTATAGATTTATATGGGGCTATAGACAACCCATTAAAAATTAAATACAGTTTAAATGAACTCCATCTTTCAAAGTAAAATCTCAAAATATGAATTTCTCAAAAAATGGAAAAATCTAAATTTCATAATTTTTTTGAAGGTTTGCAATTCGTTAGCTTTCCACAGATTCACCCCAGTATGGCTTGCCTGTTGCTACTAGTAAAATGAGGAGAAATGTATAAGGGGGGATACTAGCAAGGTATAAATGGTAACAGAGCCCAGTTGCCTTGTATTTTCTATGATTCTGTAAACAGTTGTAGCAACAGAAAAACACCAGAGTAGGATATATGATGTGAAAGTAGTTCCCACAATTCACAAAGTTTGATTAAATAATAATGGCTGTTGGAAATGTTCAGAAGAAAAAGATTTGCTGCAGTTCTGCCACTTTGTTTCCCATTATTTGCGGTTGTGTGTTGAAACTTGTGAAGGAGATGACATCATTCTCAAGGGCGAATGGTAGTCATTGCTGTATCATGTAATGGACTAACACAGACGAACTGTAGCACAGAAATTCTGTTGCTGTAATCCTGAGATGTAAATCACAGAAGGGGAAAATAGGAAAGGGTTGAAGAAGGTGATATGTCTTATAATCCATTCAAAAACTATTGCATCAGTCTAATATTTCTAAAAAAACTCTAAAGCATGTTTCAGTGATCTGTTACAGCAGATGTTTTGAAGGGTTCCTTGTATTACTATGTAGATACAGTTATGCTGGAATGAAACTCCAAACCATACATGTCGTCTTCAACCACAATAAAAAACTTAAATTATGAACATGCTGTAAGAACACTACAAAAAAATTGGCAGCAATAGGCATCAACTTTTGTACCCTAAGGCAAAGCAGGAATGGGTTACAAAACCAGTATTCAAGAAGTGTAATTTTAGCAATGTGTGTGACCTGTTAATGAATGTTATAATACTGAAGCAAGGAGCCATGGATGTTGGGCATATGTCTGTTCCCCCAACTCCACACGAGCATTGCAAAGTCTGAGAAGCCAGAGTAAGGTAAAGTGATTGCCATATATACATATTTCAAAATTTGGCAACTCCATTAATGAAATGACTGAGTGCTACGTTAGAAGAACAGCTGTACAATGGCTATTTCTAGTAAATCTCACAGATTATTTTTGCCGATAAGTTACTGTGTTACGCAGTAGCAGCAGTGTAATGAGTAGCTGTTGTCTTTGAATTTGGCTTGTTTAATGTGCAGTGTGGTTATTTGCACTAAAATGATATCAGTGGGTACTGTTTGAAATTAAATGCAACATTTACTGGGTGTTACAACTAGCATATGCTGTGTAGCAGTACTCATTTTGTTGTTCTCACACAGTCCTACTTTATGTAATAAATTTATCAAAACTACAAGACATAGCTATGTGCATGTATGACTTGCATGCATTTGCTCAAAATGTTAGTTTCATCAGCGTGAGAATGGTGGCCTGTTTATTGTTTACTTCATCAACAGAATTGTGTGTGCATGTAACATCAGCATACAGATGGGTTTTATACACAAACACCTACATATATATATATATATATATATATATATATATAAATAGATATATACATATATTGACATAAGGTATATGTATAATAACGTGAATGCATGTTACTTGTTTTCTTAATGTTAATCTTCTAATTCTAATGGAATCTGCCACAGACAAGCTACTTGTGTGGCTGTGGTGGAAGTCCAGTTCTAAGTGGTTCATGAATGAGCGACTGGTATACCAAGCACCATTGTCAGTTGGCATAATGATGGATAGTTGCAGCTAATGTCCACTGCAATAACAAGATGTAGACCCACTGATTCATGAAACCTCTAGCTGTGACACATTTTTCACCATTGCTGTGTATAGGCTGTGTGGCCTACAACAGTCTGTCTACAGGCTCTGTGGCCTCCCACTGTCTTTCATGTTGGATGAGAACTGATAATGGTTTTGACTGCCTAATGTATATGAAAACATTATCAGTTATAGAGAGACGCACATATATTGCACAATAATGAAAGTAAATGACACAGTTGACATAATAGTTAAGGCCTTCGCCTCCCATGTTCAAGGAACAATGTTCGATTCTGAACCCCAACCAACGTCTGTGTAGTTTGCATGTTCTCCATGCATCTCTGTGGGGTTCCTCCCAAAAACATGCTATGTGTTTCCATTTCAAACTCACCTAAGAATGGGGTTGTGGACAACTCCGTATACTCTAGATGGTGCCTGTCAGGGGAAGAGTTGTATAGAACAATTGCTTTGAGCATCAGCTATAATGCACAGCATACCCCAAATAGCAGAACATGGATCATGAACTGTGTGCAGTGTCAGGACTAGCCACTTGATGGTATAAAAATTTGCTCTTTGTGATCTGGTCATGTTGACTGTCACCAGAAAATGGTAAGGCTATTTGCTTGTGATCAGTGGGTTAAGTGCCTGTCCTACTTTGATCTATGCCAGGGACACATGCTAACAGTGAGAGGGGTCCAAGTGTCCCTATTGGCCAGAGTGTGCCCAGCAGCCCTAAGTCAATAAACTACTGGCCAGAGTCCAGTTGTCCCCCTTGGGTTACCTGGGATAGTTCTGTTGAGCAAAAGCTGGATGTAAGCTCAGTCCACTTGCCAAACATGAACTTAGGAGTGCTGCACTCAATAGAAGTTCACTGATAGGACAGAGCTTGGAAGTGGATGACATGATGGTAAGGAGGAGGCTGGACATCTACTGTATCCAGGAGATGATCTGGAAGGGCTAAGTTTACTACTCACGAGAGGATGCACTAGAAATAGTTTGGAGATTGTGGTGAGGGAGAGTCTTCAGAAGACACTGAGGAATGTCCCAATCGGCTGCAAGAAGTAGTCAGAGAAGGCTCTATGATTAATAGAGAAAAGTGTGAAGACTTGGAAGTTGTCTGGAGAGAAAACAGAAAATTTCAAGGAAATACTCAGGGCTCTAGCATCTGAGGAAGAAAAGGATATAGGTGGAGATGAAGAAAAATAGCAGGACGTCAAAGCAGCATGTGAGAGAATTATAGAACAGATATGTAGTTGAGTCAGCTATGGAAATGTGGTACATAAGGAAAGCTGGTGGTGAAATGCAGAAGCCCAGGAGTTCAAGAAAAAGTGGGAGAGAGAAAATACAGACCAGGCTAACAAGGAATACTGTTTGGCTAACAGAGAGGCTAAGAGTGCAGGTGTAATGGCAAAGAACAAGACATCAGATGCACTCTACTAACTTCTGGAAAGCAACTCAAAGAAGTTCTATCAGGTTGCAAGTCAAAGACAGAAAGATAAAAAAGATAGTCATCAGATGTCCTTTATAAGGGATGGCAGCGACAACCTGCTCATGAGCCCAGAGGCCATCAAGGAAAGATGGAAAGATTATTTCCAGCAGCTTCTGAACGAAGAAAATCCTACAGAAACTGTACTGCCCCAGACATAACCTACAATGAAAGAAGAGGACTCACCCATCCTAGGAGAAGTAAGAACAACACTAAGGAAAATTAATTCAGGGAAAGCAGCAGGTTCAGATGAACTGTCAGCACATAATTAATGGCTGTGACCTAATTTTTAATAGGCATCCTACTGAGGCCATATCATGACGTTCAGGCCAACTCACTGCATTAAATTTTAAAATCCAATATAGCTCCCATTTTTTCCAAGTGAAGTGACTAATCCCCACCACTAGGCTTACGAGTCACCTGTCCAGTAACAGAAAATGTAAAATAATGTCCTGAGTTCTCTAAAATGTGTTGATACAAGGCATTAATGGTTTTATTATTTGTATCTCATACTGATGCTCATACATCCTGTCCATTAACCTACGTTCGGTTTTCCCAACATAAAAGCCAGGACACTCCTGGCATAATGCCACATAAACAATAATAATTTGTTTGTGTCTTTCGGCTTTTCCCGGTTAGGAGTCGCCACAGCGGAACTCTGGTCCGCTAATGATTGGCAGTAGAGTTTTACGTGCTGGCTTGCCGGGCCTAACGCACAACCTTCCAAGATGGAACGCCCGCTCACGCATGTCGCCACAGAGAAGAAGCTCTAACTGAGGATCGAATGGGCAATGTCCAACTGTGAGGCGACAACGCTACTGCAGCACCACCACAGCAGAACACATTAACAATAATAATGTTCAGTAAAACAGAAAATTGGTTTCTACAATGCTGCCCCCAAAACAAAAACAAACTCCTCCTCTTCACTCCTACCCGTAAATCACTCCCAATGAACTTTTCAGTCTTACCCAATAATGGTACACTCATATCTCCCGATCCAACAACTAAACTTCTAGGGGTAACCATTGATAACAACCTGAACTTTGAAACTCATATCAACAATACCATAAAAACTGTCAACAGGAAACTAGGCTTCCTCTATAGGATAATACCCTTTCTCTCCACACTAGCCAGAATCACTATTGCCTATTCCCACCTTATCTCCACACTTCTTTATGCGTCTTCCATATATACTAACTTATCAAAAAATAACCTTAACAAGCTAGCCAACGCTTACAATAGCATTGCCAAATTTGCTACTGCTTCCACCTTTAGGACCCATCACTGCCATTATCTGAAACAATTAGGCTGGGTAGAGCTTCTGAATCAGATTCACTTTAAACAACTCACCATTGCGCACAAAACCCTTTTCCAACCTACTAATACCCCAATACTTGCTATTCTTGTTACCCAATATAAGAACCTTTCAACTTTACGCTCATCTAATAAACTACTTGTATCAACATGTAAATCTAATAACATGGCAGGAGATGCTCTGTTCTCAAATGCAGTGGGAAAGTATTGGAACCAACTCTCCTATGAACTTACATCACTGCTTCATTTACACTTTTTAAACACAATCTGAAACTCTATCTTAAAACACATTGGTTATGTCCCTGTACAAATCCAGACTAATCTCATTCTATATCCCAAATACCCTCTCTTAAGACCTAATTCCTGCTCTATCTGTGTCTTTTTAGATCAAGGCCTATCCTTGGCAAAAACATATCTTATCCTAATAGAGATAATTTAAAATACATAGTTAAATTCTTCTGCATATAATTCTAAAGCATCCTACCTAAGGCAGCAACAAGTATTGTTTAAACTGTGAGCATTGCTGAACTGTTGAAACTTGAAGTATGCATTTGTTTAACAATTACTTTCTAGTTACTAATGAAGTCTTGTACATAAAGTCTAAAATATCTTATCTAATGCTTGTAACATGTGTTTTGTATAAACTGTGAATATTCCTGAACTGTTTAAAATTTGTAGTATTTAACTGTATAACAGCTAGTACCTGTAGTCTAGTAATCTCTTGGAGCTTATCTCCCCGGGACGCTACTGAAAATGGACATAAATCCAGTTAGACTATTCCAGTCAACAAATGTAAAATAAATAAATAAAATAAAAGCAATACCAATAGAATTACAATTACATTCCACAAGTTGCACATGGGATTTCTCTTTAGTAACTTCCACCTCTGTAAAATCTTACAATTTAAAATTTAACTATTGTGGGTCTATATTAGATTGTCGAAACGGCATTACAGCAAATGCCATTTCAATGACACATAAACAGAGAAATCTAAAAACAGCAAAACCCCACGTCACTGGTTGACCAGCAATACACAACACACTAGTTACCCTGCAACTAAATATACCAACTCCGAGATCGTACTACAATGGGGTAAAGGGCAATGTCACAGCTCAGGCCAAGTAATTTTTTTACCTAGGAAAAAAAATCATTGACCTGAGTGTTCGCTGTTTTCAGATTTCTCTGTTTATGTGTCATCAAAATGGCATCCACTGTAATGCCGTTTTGACAATCTAATATAGACCCACTACTGTATGCGTATAAATGCAAATAGAAATGTAACTACTATGTGTTTAACTGGAGCTTACTATAATGTAATGTAATCAAATGGAGTTTTTCTTCCCAGGCCTTCACTTAAAATGGGTATTACCCAGTCGGACTTTCCCAGTAAGCAAAGGCAAATAAATGAATAAATAAAATAACAATTGGTGCAAGGACAATAGTCTGAAATTAAATATGAAAATTATAGTGTAGGTCATTTTGGTAAAGCATAAGCTACTGCTGTAACAGATCTAGGCACTCTTGTTAATTCCTTATCATTTGACCATTGTGTCTCCACAGTAGTTCAGAAATCTTTTTCTGTGGGTCATTTAATTTCCAAAGGCAATTGCTCAAAGAAGTCTTACTTCCCCTTTACTTGTATATCATTAGACCCACTATTGGATATTATGCATTTTTACTATTTATTTATCTAAACATATCACTTGACTTGCAAGACCTCAGAGAATCATAATTAAAAAGATCAGTGACCTTAAAACTCAGTTATTAGGACAAACAGGCAGCCCTTTCTCATACTCAGTCTCTCATACATAGAGATGTGTGTCCAGCCAGACTCTACGATTGGTCTGATAAGGGCAGAGTACAGTGGGATAATGACCTTTTTGGACCTAAATGCCATGCCCTTACTTATAAACTGTACAACATAAAAGGATTTCTTTACCACTATGGTCATGTGGTGGTTGAAAATAAGGCTATTATCTATGTGCATACCTAGATCCCTGACCACTGGGTCGACTGTTAGGGGTGTTTTATCAACATGGTAATTAGCCAGGGTTGTTGATTCCCCAAAGGAATCAATTATGCATTTCTTACCATTGAGGTTAAGGCAGTGGCTTTGGCACCATTTGTTAGTTAGAGATAGACCTTCTTTTAGAATTCAAGTGTCTGCAGGGGAGTCAGTGATAACCCCCAGCTTGCAATCATCTGCAAATGTAGACATTCATAAACCTTCAGAGTTTGCTTCCACTTCAGACAAATAGATGCCAAAAAGGAGCAGGCCCAGTACGAAGCCCTGGGGGAATCCAGTAATGACTGGCCTCTTAGTGGAGGTGGCCTCAACTATTTTGACCTCCTGGGTCCTATCAGTGAAACAGTTGGCTATCCAATGGGTAATAAAAGGGTTTATATCTAATTTAGTTTGCTTGTCTATAATGCCCGAGTAGGGTATTGTATCAAAAGCCTTGGCCAGGTCAAGGTAAGCTGTATGCGCATTCTTGCCCTCATCCATTGTTTTGGTGATTCTCTCAAAGAAGTTCCAACAGATTTAATACAAAGTAGCACGGTTTGCAGTTAATCTGCCATTAAAATCACACCACTGTCACTTTCTCAACACTCTAAACTGGCTTGAGTTTCCCAATCAACTCTTAATTTATGCAACTTCTCATCATACACTGTATCCTGAACAAGCCCTCCTTCTGCCCGAACCTATTCTCTCTTGTCTCCCTCTACATCCCCTCTCAATCCCTCAGAAACTCAGATCAATGTCTCTTACAGATTCACAAGCCTGGAATAATATAATCTCTATAGGTAGCTTCCTGCCCTATCATGGAACAAGCTCCGTCTGACCCTCAGAAACATTTCCCATGGCCATGAATTTAAGAAAACTCTTAAAAGTTACTTAAACAGCACCTGGTCTTAGCTCTGCAATCACTCCACCTGAACCCTTCCCTCTCTCCCACATTACTTTCTTTCCTCTCCTTAATCTCCCTTCAACTCTTTATCTCTCACTAACCATCTTTCTAAAACATTAATTCACCTACTTCAAATCATTCCCTTCACTTCCTAACTTCTGGTCACATGATGTCTATATCCCACCTGCAACTGCCTCATAATTAACACTCCCACAAACAATTGCTGTAAAACATAAGCATTTGAAAGGCACAATTCTCCATGGAGGACTATCCTTATGGTGTTTTCTTTTTGCTAGCTTAATGTCACTACCTGCCTCAAGATAAATATCTTATATCAAATGTATTTCTTACTAATTTTTTAACTTGTACCTAAAGGAGCAGCTGCTCATTTACTCTTATTGTATATTTTTTGTCCTCTACTACAATCCTGTCATTTTTATTGTATTATTATTATATATTAAGTCGATTTCTATAATTTTTTGCTTAAATGTACTGTGGAGCTTTTCTCCCTGAGCCTCCTCTGAAAATGGGCACTAGCTCTGTCAGACTATTCCCATCAACAAATGTCAAATAAATAAATAAATAATAAATAGGTATGACCTTCCTTTAAAACAGATGAACTGTGATGGATCTAGTGTTTGCAGGTTACTTGTGTCCTTGTTTGTAATGTCCATGATGACCCTTTCCATGGTCTTACATATGAGGCTGGTCAGACTTTTGGGCCTGTAGTTTTCCAGTGGGAGTAGCAGAAACCAGTGTTTAGTATTTTAAATGTGAGAGAGGAATAGTACAGAGTAGAAGAGTGCCACGACTAGATATCAGGTTTCTGGAGGGATGTGTAGTGGTCTTCAAGGAAAGGTTTGAGATTAATGGCATTGCAGGTTGTTTGGAGTCTGTTTATAGGGCTCATGTGGAGCTCTTTTGAGCTTGTACTTTAACTTCTAATGGGTGTGGCCTGATCCTTTAAAAAAAAAAAATGAAGTTAATCACCTCATCGTTCAAACAGGTATTCGTATTTCTAGAACCATAACCGTGTTACTAAAAAACTGTGAACAGCAAAATATTAAGGACAAAATAACCTTTACAGTGGTTACATTCATTCAATTCTAGGTCGTAAACATAATTTTACAAGCCAGAATCACTATGGGAAAGAAAATGTGAATTTTGTAATGTATAAGCAGCTTACGATTTGTCAGTAACCGCTTAAGCAACACACATACACCCAGCAGCATTTTCTTCATACGGATGTGAGCTTTCCTATGAGGCTAATCAGTTCTATCTGTGTTACTGGACTACTGAGATAGAGAAATATGAAAATTATTCATTACAAATGTTGACATAAAATATGAAAATGATTGCATTGCAAATGCTGACATCTCTAACTGCACTTGACAGAGGTCAAATATCAATGCCACAGTGTAAACTTTAAGACGAATTTTAATACCTTGTATGTAAAAAAAAAAAAAAAAAAAAAAAGTCATACAGACAACCCATTCGGTAAAAAAAACTGCAAGAAAAACCCAGTCAAGCTACAGTTTTCATTGTGATATCTTAAACCTTCTGTAATGAAGGCCCATGGGACATATGAAAATTACCCTATAAGGGCACTGAGTGTTTCACCTACATGGCTTCTGAATGTTCATGACTTTTTAAGTCTTTATGGTTAAATTGAGGCTAATAAAGCCAACCCCCACTAGCTGTGGACATGCATGTTTCAATCTTTTTATTGACCTCCGCAAATCAGCATAAGTGGATAGTTTGGCTATACTTCAGAAGCATGGGGTCTTCAAACCCAACTGATGCCCATAAAGATTAATGGGGACAGCAAATGTTTTAGATGCTGTGCAGAAACCGTGAGGAAAGACATGCAGACCATTTCTGATAAAGCAAGCTGGAATGGTGACCTCTCATCACATGCTGATGCATACTGGATACCCCTTGAATGACACCACTTAACAACCTAGTTGTCACGCTGCTCCCTTCGCTTTACTTTAGGTACAGCTCAGCTGGGAAGCACAACTTGTTAGAAAAGAGTACCAAAGCGTCAGAATTCTTCCTAATTTAAAAGCAGAAGATTCAAACAGTTATTCAATTTGCAAAGAAAACCAGGGCACAATTCACAGCAGAAAAAAAAAACACCCAGAAAGAATAATATCGGCTACCCCTCTTTGCACTAGGGGCAGACAGCTACAGCCACATCAGCACTAAATGATAAATGATTTATATATGTATACATGCACCTACGTATGTATGCATGCTTTGTTGACCTGGCTGATTCTACAAGATCAGGTCCACGAGGTCACAAAGTCAGCTGGTCATCAGTTCCGCCATGAAACTGACCTTTGTAACATAATCTTCTCCTTCTTGTTCAGGCACTGGGTAGCACAAAGTAGAGCTGCTCAGCAGGAAAGTGTCATGTTTAACAGTTTAATAGCAGCTGCAAGGCCATACCTGTAGTCTGAGTGAAAAAAGCACGACAGATCGTTAGTCATTCATCTGACAAAACTCACATACAATGTTTATCTAGTTTCTAACCCAGATCAGAGAAAAATTATTAAATGCAAGATCTCTGATGTTTGTGTTTCTTGTCCATATTTATAAGTATCCTTTATCCATTTTGCATTCAAGGCTCATCTACTTTGGACCTTAGCTGAAGCAAGCTGAGGTCTTTAGTTGAGTTTATCATCTCAATAACTTTTCAAACCTGTGGAGGGTAAATTGGCTTCTCTCTCTTAGTGCATGACTTTTTTGCTACCAATATCATCAAATTCAGCAACTGAGAATCTAAAAGTCTAAGCTCTAGGGTAACATTCAACCTTGTTATAAACAAGGGCTTAGTAAGTGAAATAGGTACTATAAAGACTCATGTCTCAAATAACTTGTAAATCTCTCTTAAACATTGCTATTGATGGGTGGTCTCAGAAGATACAATGTGATCACCAATAGTTTATTTTCCACATCCCCAACATAAGGGGCTAGTTCCTGGGAAAACTTGGTACAGCCTAGCTGAATTATAAAAATACTTAAACACTGCCATCCCAAAGAATATAAATTTACAGGATTTCATGGCATATTTAGGGGCACCTATTAGTTTCATACATCGACTTTGGGAGATAACACAGTCCCAAAGGAGCCTAAATCTTTTTGTGGTGATGAGAATTTTATAAATATTACAAAGCATTCTTCTGGTATAAATTAAGTTCCCCCTGCTACCCACTGTCTACTGAAACTTTTGGATAACTTCTTGATGGTAACACACATACCTCTGCTATCAAGGTCAGAAGGCTGTAGGTTTTTATACCCACACCAGCTGCTTTGATGCTGTAGTACAATATAAGGGGGTGCTACATTCCTGAGGGTCATCCTTTGGAAGAGATTTTAAATCAAGTTTCCATTAACGTGAGTCAAAGGCAGCTCAGGGAGATGCAAAAGATTCCACGGTAGTTATGGAAAAGCACAGGTTAATTTCCTGGGTGTCTTCAAATAACCCCACATATTGAGAATACTATGATATGTGTCCCCTGAAAGTGGGCCTTGATGCGTGGGACTATCTCAGTCAACAAAAATAAATAAATATGTATGTAAATGCATGCATACATAAATAAGTAAATAACTATTTCTTTGTTAGGAAGTGTAGCTCTGACTAGGTGTAAGACAGTATGGAGGATTATTATTCTTTTTCTTTGTTAACCACTCCAAACTTTATTCAAAAAATGTAAATTCACATAACATGCACAAATAAACATATAAATAGAAGAAATAAACAGCAATAAGGGAAAAAAATAATTATGATCTAAAATACAGTAAATCTAAAAATGAAGATTCAAACATTATGTAAATACAGACCAGCAATAAAAGAAATGGAACAAGAAAAGTCCCCCCACACACATTTGTGTTGTCCTCATTTTTTTCAGAGTAAGCTGTCTGTTCAATAAAAATGAGCATTTTATTTTTCCAGTCAACTGTGTGAAATTTCCAAAATTTAAAAATGAGTGCGAAAGCAGAACCTACAATTTTCCACTTGAACTATTCAATATCACAAAACAATTTTTTGAAACTCCTGTGAAATCCCTAGTAACCAAGAAGCAATATCCAACATGTTTGGCATATGGACCACACCAGCCTGTATAATCACTTGATAAATAGCCTGCCATAAGGGGCTGAGTTTAGGCACTCCCATATCATGTGATAGTAATCAGCTCTAGATTAGCGACATCTCTATCACTAGGAAGACGTGATTAGCCTCCTTTTACACAAACTGATTGGATAGTGTTGCCAAATGTCAAGTAATTTAAAAAAATGAAATTCATGGAGGAGGAGCACTGGGTGTGAGTAATACCCATGCAAACCCTTCTCCATTCTTCAGTCAGGATCTGCCTGCTAAGCCAACCCTCCCATTTCCTTGCTGTAGTTTCCTGTACAATACCCAGGTTGCAGGCTACACTAATTAAACTCAATCCTGTCCTCAATAAATAAATTAGCTATCCACTCAAACCGTATTTCAACAATACCACTCCCCACTCCCTGCCCTCATTTGTACTGCCTAACTATACAATTTGCAAGTGTTGCTACTAAAAAGCATTTTATAGCCATTCAGAGCTGCAAATTCCATACCCCATGCATCCCAGGCATAATTAACTTTAGCCTTGATCCAATTATGCCAAACTACTGTCTTTTTATTGAACAAAAAGGCTGGTTTAAACCAGATTCTATCCAAGCCACATCTCCTAATCTCAAACATGTTACCAAGTATTTGTCTGCGATACTGCTTTTCTAATCCCCCTGGGTCCCAAACTCTGCTGGCATCCAAACAGGATTTTTTTCTCGGAATCTAATTTCATGACTAATAATTCAATCTCAAACCATAGTGGGCACGGTTTCCATCTAGTCCATAACATTGGCCACTCTACTGAAGCCCTAGCATACTCCTCCAAATCTGGAACCCAAATAAGGCTTGTTCTTGCAACCCTGGGGTACCTTTTCCCAAATTAAGTTACTACTACTAATTAGAGAGCATGCACCTATGTTGATTGCAATACATGGGTAAGATGATGGAATTACAATCAAGATTTTAAGGAGGAAGACTATTGTGACTGCCTGGATCATTTGAAAGACGGACAGAGCTAATTTACTCCAACTTCTAATTCTTTCAGTCATTGAGGTCCTCAACTGCTTTAAGTAAGACCCCTGCATTAGTTTCAGAGAGAAAGTCATAATGATACCCACATACTGGACTTCAGTTACCAGTCATAACACTACAATTGTTCCCTGGTCCCCTGAAATATTAATACTAGCTTCAATTAGCAGGAAAATAGTTTTATTCAAGTTTAACTGCAAACCAGAGAGCAGGGTGAAACCCTCTACTATCTCTAAAAGACATAGTATTACATTCTTAGGGTTCTTTAACCACACCACTTCATCTGTGAACCAAGACAAGATGACAGTTTGTTAAAAAGGAGTGTGTAGAGAAAATTGACCTAGTTCCAAACCTAGTTTAATTGCTGATGGCTCAATTACCAAAGCAAACAGCAGTAGTGGTACAGGACATCCTTGCCTAGTCCCGCTTCTTAGTGAGAATTGCATAGATCAACATTCATTCATATTGATGGCAGCACTTGAATCATAATAGAGGATTTGGATCTTCTTTGTAACTGCCTTTGGGAAATTATAACTCCTCATTACCACCCAGAAATACAACCATCCCACGGAATCAAATGCACTTTCAAAATCAAGTATAGCTGCTACACTGGCTTCCAAAATCATTTCATCCTGAGTCTAAATATTTAACCAAAGCAATACATAATCCAGACTCCCATCCTGCCTCTAATGAAACATTGCTGCTTTTTTATACTAATGTAGGAGTGATGTTCTCCAATCTATGTGCTAAAACTTTGGTTTATTTCATATTTTATATTCTAAGTTCAGTAGTTGATAACCTAAAGTTTGATGCACATATCAAGCAAACTATCAAAACCATTAATAAAAAACTTGGCTCTCTTTAAAGAATCAAACTTTTCTTTACCCCACTTGCTAGAACTGCAATTGCCCATTCCCATCTGCTATCAACTCTTCTCGATGCCTCACCTCTATTCTACAACTTAAACAAAACAGATCTTAATAAACTATCATCCTGCTATAACCACATTGCCAGATTTGCTACTGGCACAGCCTACTGGACACACCACTGTCACAACCTAAATCGCCTAGGATGGCTTGAACTGCCTAGCCTACTGCATTACAACCAGCTAATAGTGGCACATAAATTCCTTTACCAACCAAAAAATACACCTGCACTAAAAAATATTATCAGCCTCTACACCAGCACCCGACCACTGTGATCATCCACTAGACTCCTAGTTCAAACATACAAATCCAACTACTCAGCTGGGGACTCTCTGTTTGCCAGCTCTGTTGGAAAAACATGGAACAGACTCCCAGCTGACTTGACCCTAGAACTCTCACTAACTCAGTTCAAAAACAAACTCAAGAAATACTTCAAAACTCATTGTTTATGTTCTTGCACTATCCCCAACTAGTGACCTCTCTGTTACTTAGGTGCCTTACCTTCAACTACTTCTAACTTTTTTCTACCACACAATTTCAGGAAGGGTCAATTGTATAACTGCTGCTCAATGTATCTTAAACCTGAATGTAAAGTTATGTATATATAACTTTATGTTTTGTAAAGTGTTTTATAATAAGTTAGTACTATATGTGCTAAATGCTGGTATTGCTTATGACTGTAATCTGCTTGAAACTAGCATTTACTAAATGTTCAATATGTATTATTATCTGGGTGCTTTTCTCCTCGGGCCTCTGCTGAAAATGGACGTATTTCCAGTCGAACTATCCCAGTCAACAAATCTAAAATAAATAAATAAAATAAATAAATAATGAGCTTAACCTATTAGATTCTGGAGAAGAAGAATCCTTACACAGTTTCAGGAGCAAGATAACCATTGCCATTGAAAAGATGTCTGGATGCACCACTGAAGATTGCATTTCGTTCTACAACTGTAATTTAAGAGTCTTGAACAAATCAGGTGTTAATCCTTTAATGCCTGAGGCATTGCCTGATTTCAAAGACTTGATCACTAACCCTATCCTCCTATAGGGAAATTGTTTTCTGAAGAAAGATTTAATCCTTCTCAGAAATTTGCACACCCTGAAATTGGTTCCTAAAAGCTCCGTTGATCACCAGTCCCTACCGAGGTATAAATCTCTGCTAACGTGTTACGCATAATCACATTAATTTTGTTCAGATCATAAACCAAGTTCCCACTCTCTTGCTTGATAACCTTTATAGACACTTCCTGCTGTCTATTCATCAATGTTCTAGTGTGTAATTAATTTTGTAGAAGTGACACCATTAGCCTACGCAAATGTTTTACTTCTTTCACAATTTTGCTGATTCTTGTCATAAAGAAGGGCTTTGTATTGTTGTTTAAGCTGTGTACAGTTTTCTCAGATAATTTTGCATTTGTTCATATGTATTGTAAACTTCTTGATTACTCATGTTGTTTGCATTTATTTATGTACTTTCATGGATGAAAAGGGTCGTTGGACCAGCCCAACTACACAGTTCCCAAACAGAAAATAAATAAATAAATGGTGTGATGCATTTCTCCATTTGTAGAGTCAAAGATGTTAGTATAAAAATATCTGATTGTGATTGCCATGGTTATCATTGATTTGCTTTATTAAGCTGTGAAGGAATTTTTGAATTTATTATGGTTAGTTGGAGGGAATAGGCTACTGAAAGTGTAATTAAATTAATAGTTATCCAGTTCTGGTTATGTCATTAACTGATTAATTCTGTAAATAGGAGTGAATTTTAAGTTATTCTTAACAAGGAAAAGAGTCCCGCCACCTGATCGTATGTTGAAAAGGAATGTGTTCCCAGGGAAGTGAGAACTTAGATTTGGAGTATCCTGTTAAACCCATGGTCTTGTGACTTTGATAATGCCTGGCGTCTAAGTAGCTAAAAATGAATGTTGTTTTTCCAATTTACTTGGCATACTATGAGCATACTTAAGTCAGGTGGAATAGGTTTTGTTGTAGCTGCACTGAGACAGGAGAAAGGAGGAAGGACCTGGGCTTGAATACAGATAGCATGATGCAAATGTGCCCTCACACTAAGAGACTGTCCTATAATTATTATTATTTTATTATTTTAATTTTATTTTATTGAAACAATAGGAAATTCACAAAGCAAGCAACCTCACCAAATTATATTATGAGACCATCTTTTTGGGGAGGTTTGCTAGGAGAACAATTCACATGCCTATCCATGTTCGTCTGATAAGAGTATTGTTTAATTTTTAACTAAAATATTTTGATTTATTCACTTTTAAAAGCTTGTAGCAGGTCCTCTGATGATGTTTATTGCTTAATGTTGGCATCTCTCCATTATCAGAATATTCTGCACACACTTCAGGCAACTCTGCAATGCTTTTCCAGTGTTTCAACTTCATCCAAGCTAAAATAACAATGTTTTTGATTAACTGCACCTGTGCTTGCTCTGTTTGTTGGCTTTTCTATTCTGTGTGCCTCCTATTAGCCAGGGACATAGTTGTTTCATCTGCACTTGAGCCGCTTTTGCTCTGTTTTCACATTAAAAAAAATCAGGATTAGACAGAAGGTGCTTACCTAGCCTCTGTGAGTTGGAAAGCACTGCAGAAAGCTCAAACTGAGGTTATTTATTTGCTAGACAGAAAAGGAGTCAGTTTTCTACTATCCAGGGCACTGCTAACTACCTAGCAGGCCACAGCAGTTAGCAGTGACCTGGACAGTAGCAAACACCTAGACAGTAAAATGTAACTATAAAGTCAGGATTAGATTTGAAACCTGTGAAACAGTGTGACATTGTGCAGAAATAAGCTTACAGCAGCTAACTTGTGCACTGAATAGCACTACCATACCCTATAACATTCTGCCCTTAACCCCAGAAACTGTCCTAGGAGACCCCTATGAAAACAAATTTGGAAATCAGCATGAATGTAGTTGACTACCTTGAGCTGTTATTAAACTTTGGATTAAATTCAGTTCTCCGTAGCCATTCATGTACCAAACCTTGATCAACATGTGATTGTTCTAGCAGTTCTGTATAACTGCCACTAAAATTGTAGGTTTTCCATTTTTCTTTTCTGTTTCTGTAGTCATGGTCTGTACTTTCTTTCTATTGCTCTGACACTCGTCTGCCGCCTAGCTCTTACCTGTTTCTGGTTTAATTTCAAGCCCTACTCCTTTCTGAAATTTGTATTGTAAACTTGAGCAAAGATGTCATTTTACATTTGTATTCTTCATGGTTTAGAACTTTCACTTAGTTTGGGTCTGGTGACGGCAGTAAATATACACGTTTTCCCCATGACTGCAGACCTATACATATAGTCAGTTTCAAGGCGGCATCTATTGTCTTCAGCGAGACTTATACAAGCATACCATGATGCTTTTTACATATCATTTGATAAACATGAAGCAGTTTTCTAGCTATGCAACTGATCCAACACTTTTTGGAGTAAGTCAGTCATGAAAATGTAAGTTAAAACAAGAACAGCAAGCTGATTTTCAGCTTGAACTTGATTACTACATGTCAAGGCAATCGTCAATATTAATTTTACTTGCTTAAATATTCCTTACTAAAGTTTGTTCTTGTTTGTTCACACTGTATTGCTGACCCTTAATTCTACTGTTGAAAGTCTTCATGTCACATTCTCTCCAAGGTTCATATTTTCTTGGAGCTTCCATTTCCATGTGATAAATGTTGCTTTTGTACATTTAACAACGCTAAATGTTATTCCTATCGCATCTAATGAGCTATGCAGTACTAAATCATCCAGAAATATAGAAGAGATGTCACTGGGTATGGCTGGTTTCTGTAAGCCAATCTGTAACCATAGCTTAGTTTGTTAAGTGAACAGCTCAGTGGGTTAAGGCAAGACAAAAAAGCAGAGGTGACAAAGAATCACTCTAAAATATCCTCCTTTGGATTTTTATCCCTGGGGTAATAATTTGCCCTTTATCATGGCTCAGTTGTACAGTGGCCTGCCACTACTTCATAATGGCTACTATGTAATTTATCAGAGTAGGGTTTACTTATTTTACTTTATTTATCCTTGTTTGACCAGGTTAGTCCAACTAGGATAGTTTTATTTTATACATTAGTATGCATTCCATAATTAAAGAATCTGGAATACTGTCAAATATTTTTTTTTTTTTAATCTACGTCATATTTACATTATGCCATTTTTATAGTTATTTATATAAAAAGATATGAGCACTGTGGAAGTAAGGGTGTTGTGTACATTGCTACATGTACATTCTGTGAGACATTTTACATCAATAAGTAAGACATTTTTTTCAGAAAGAATTTATAAACATAAATTTGAAGTTGTTAATCTTCTTCCTATTTATTCATCACTGATGGGTTCGATTCCGAGCCCTCGGAACCAAGTCGGCCTTATACCAAGCTCGCTTGCACCAAAAACGCTTGCGCTAAGCTGCTACCCAGAATGCCCTTCACTCAGTTACCCCAGATCTCGTTTGCCGCACAGCCACATAGCAGCATTTCACCAAGCTCTTCAGCTAAGTGTTGTATTTTTTCAAATTGTATAGTATTTGTGAGTTCTTTCCTGTCAAACTGTTATCTTTCTCTAATATCTTACTCAGCTCTACCCACAGGTATCTCTTTTCTCATACCATTGTTGGTATTACCCTTTTTACCCTTGTGGTATTCCCAATACCATTGCTGGTATTTTACCTCTTTTCTATCTCTAACTTTCCTTTCTAGATAAGCGTTGTGTTTACTGTTGATATGTCTGAAAAGAAAGGGACAACGGGGTTTAAATATTGCTCTTCTTGCAGTGGTAAACTCCCTAATAGCGATCTGCATGAGGAATGTGTTTATTGTTTGGGGGTTCCCACTTATCGGCTAAACCTACGTGTGACACTTATGTCAGTTTCAGTCAGCAGACGCTGAATGAAAAACGAAATAAGCTAATTCTCAAAGGCCTGCTACCTTCTCCCTTCTCTGAGGCTATTTCTGCATCAGAGGTCTCAACCCCTCCATCTATAGACAAAAAACATCCTCGTTCCAACCCCTCTTCAACAGCTGATGATAGGGGCAACCCTCATAAGCATAAGACCCATAAGACTTCTTCTGAGCATAGAATCGCCTCCTTGGTTCCGATCACCTCGGCTCCGAGTTTGGCTCCAGTGGTTCATACGGGAGTTGCCGTGATCGTCTCATTGATGCCGTTCATGGCACCAGCGACTATGGTTCCCACTACGATTTCAGCTCCATCCAATTTGCCTGCTTCTACCATGCCAGCAATGTCCCCCATCGCTGCTCTGACGTCGGTTCTGACAGAATCTTTGGAGCCATTATTGACCTCCACCCCAGCTGTGACTCCGGCTCAGAGCCCGTTCTCGGCTCCAATTACTCCCCTTTTACCGGTTTCTAAACTGGAATCCTCGGTGCAGATTTTCACTACACCATGGACCTAGTACTCCCCACCTGTGGATCCATTTGCCGAACAAGTTTTTAGCCCCTTTTTGGATTGGCCTGACTCCCCCACAGGGGCATCGGTAAGGTCCACCAGGAGACTATCTGAATTGGATGTGGTGCCCCTCTTTGAATAGCTGCTGACTGCCTGGGGAATTACAAACCTTCCTAGAACCCATCCCACTATGGGTTTTGGGTCCACTGCCTGGCGACCCCCCCACGTATTCTCCTCCCTTAGACCCCTCGGTTCTGAGGCTCATATTTCCGAAGTCTGTGAGAAGACCTCTTTCCTTGGTGCTGACAATGAAGTTGAGCTCTGAGGGCCCTTTGGGTGTCAGATGCATTGCAACCCACCCTTCCTCAATCTCATCCTTGGGAGGGGTGCAGCCCTCGGTTCCGGTCACGGCTCCAGTTGTGTCACCGGTTCCATCTTTGGGTCCGAGGGTGACTCCCATCCTGGTTTTGTTTGAGGATCCATCTACGGGAGCAGACCGTGTGGAGCGGGGTGTGACTCCAGTTCCGAAATTGTCTTATTCGGTTCCAGGCTACCATTCCTCCAGGTGGGCCTGCTTTCCGGGTGATGGAGCGGGAGCTTGCTTCAAGTAATCCTCCTACATCGGACCTACCACCCATTCCCTCTGAGCTGCAGGTGTCAAAGGCCACCCGCCCATGACACCGAGAGCACAAGACCCAGAAAAACCCTGTACAGGGTATTTCCCTTTCCAAATCTTCTTCGGATGCTCCCACTGAAGAACCCCCTCAGAATTGGGCATATAAGAGGAAACACATGGACTCCCCAGAGGAGTCCCTCACTGAATATACAGACTACAATGATGGGGAAGGGTCCCCACAGTCACCCCCTGATGATGTCTCATTTGGAGACATCCTACAAATTTTGAGACAGAGGGGTGACTGGAAGCCCTCCAACCCTTCCTTGGAGGAATCCGTATTCCTGCAGGTGTTTCGTTCTCAGCCCACTACTTCTTGGGTGACCCCCCCCCCCACTAATGAGGATGTCTTGTCATTTTGTAGAACTCTTAATTTGAAATTACAGTTTGGAGATGGGGATGCATCTTATGATCAAAATAAATTTATTTATCATAAATCTAAATATCTTCCTCCGATGCACCCCATTGTACACTTGTTTCAGAATATGATTCTCAAAGATCTACATTTTAATAGTTCTGAAACTCGTTTTAAACCCAATAATTTGTCATCCAGTGAAAAACAGGCTATTGTTGAACTACAACAAAACAAGGATTTGGTTATTATTTCAGCAGACAAAGGTGGGGCAGTTGTGGTTATGAATTGGTCAGAGTATGACAAGGGGGCCAGGAGACAATTATCTGACAAACGGTACTATGCTGAAATGTGTTTAAATCCTACACACAGGTTCAAGAAACAGATTGATGGGTTTCTTATTAGTGCTAGAGATACTGGCCTCATAACCACTTCTATATTACAACAATTTACTATTCAGGATCCTATCAATCAATATATTTACTTTCTTCCAAAAATCCATAAGGATCCTGTACATCCCCCAGGTAGACCTATTGTTTCTGGTCGAGGTTATCTTACAGAACCATTATCCTTGTTTTTGACTAGACATCTCAAGCCTTTGTTGTCATGCGTTCGTTCTCACTTACAAGATACGACTGAATTTTTACACATTATATCTGATGCACAATTGGAACCTGGTTATCTGATGTGCACACTTGATGTTAGTTCTCTGTATACGAATATTCCGCATCAGGTGAGGTTGGAAGCTTTAACTCACTGGCTTAATATAGCCCATCTATATGAACAAGATTTCAATTGCTTTCTTGTTGGCCTTGCAGAGCATGTCCTCACTAATAATGTCTTTTTCTATCAAGACATTTGTTTTTGGCAGATTAAAGGAACAGCAATGGGAGCATCTTTTGCTCCCATCTATGCTGACCTTTTTATGGCTTATATAGAAGAACATATAATCTATAATAGCAGTCACAACATTTACCTTCCAGAAATTGATATCTGGAGGCAGTATTTGGATGATTGCTGGTTGGTGTGGAGGGCTAATGTTGACTATTTAACTGAATTTGTCTCATATTTAAATGACAACATATGGGGCTTACAGTTCACTGTCAATTATCATGTTGACACAATAACCTTCCTGGATGTGTTAATAACAAGACAACCAGATGACACTCTCAGTACACAGGTTTTCAGGAAATATCCTGAATACAACACAGTCCTTCACGCATCCAGCTTTCATCCTCCACACATTGCCAAAAACATACCCAAATCACAATTTATACGTTTGAGGCGCATATGTTCTAAGGAGGATACTTTCCAAGAAGATAGATGTGATTTAATCAACAGATTTCACACCAGAGGATATTCTATGGGACATGTTTTGAGGGCCAGTAATTGGGCCAATACTTTATCAAGGCAGGAATTGTTAACTTATAAACTTAGGGATCAGAGGACCACACAGCCAATCAGGTTCTTAACAACATATGCTAGGAATTCAGATGTACTCATGAATAGTGTTCAGAGAAATTGGAACATTTTGTTAAGTCTACCAGAATTATCAGATATATTACCAGACAAATGTTTATTCTCATTCCGCAAGGGAAAGAATCTAGCCTCATGTTTCAATCATTATAAACATACACATTATGCTAGCAATGCACAATTCTCACAAACAACTATGACTGGAGAACCTCTAGTGGGGTGTTTCCCCTGTGGTCATTGTAGTAATTGTGATAAAATTGCTAAATCTAAGGAATTTACTAGTAGGAATTGCCCAAGGGTCTATGACATTTCATTCTTGGAAAATTGTAGCAGTGAATGGCTTATTTATTTGGCCACATGCATTTGTGGCTCCTTTTATGTTGGTCAAACATCTCGTCCTTTAAGACTACGGATTTCTGAACATATGAGCAATATTAAAAATAAGAAAATTAACAATGCTTTGTACAAACACACTTTGAAACATCGCACTGCCAAATTTTCCTTTATGGTGATTGATTTGGTCAAGGGTATTACATTTAATAAAACAGGATGGCACTCATTGTTAGATACAAAAGAAAAGAAATGGATTACTAAATTAGGTGCTCTTTTTTCACCTGGATTAAATGAGCAATTTTAATTGAACCAATGGGATGTGTTTATGATACTATTTAAGTTACATCAATTGATTTGTGTTTTTTGTCACTGAAGAAGGCTGTGCTTTTTTGCCAGCCGAAACCGGTCTGAGCTTTTTTTTGATGTTCACCTAATATTAAAGGATTTTTTATCGGATCCACTTTGGTTGCTGGCTTCATTTTGGATGTGTGCATGTAAGAGGAAACACATGGACTCCCCAGAGGAGTCCCTCACTGAATATACAGACTACAATGATGGGGAAGGGTCCCCACAGTCACCCCCTGATGATGTCTCATTTGGAGACATCCTACAAATTTTGAGACAGAGGGGTGACTGGAAGCCCTCCAACCCTTCCTTGGAGGAATCCGTATTCCTGCAGGCATTTCGTTCTCAGCCCTCTACTTCTTGGGTGACCCCCCCCACTAATGAGTTGGTCAAGTTCATCGTGCAGCGGGCATGGATGAATCCCGATACCGTTGAGGCCATTCCCCGAAGAACAGATAAGATAGTCTCCCCTCCAGAAGATCAGCCCCATTGGTCTAGAGGTTTACCACTAGATGCTATGGTGGTGGTGGTGGCCACGAAAAAGGACCTTGCGGAGGAAAATCCTGCTGTCCACCTGCCCAAAAGAGAGTCCCGGGTGGAGGACAGGTTAGGGAAGCAAGTTTTTGCTTCAGCGACCTTTGCTGTCAGGTCTCTGAACTTTTTAGCACATTTTACGAGGCTCCAGAGAGATCTCATCACCGAGCTCTCTGGAACCCTCACAGGTCAAGTTTCAGATGGGGCACATGATAAAGTTGCTTCCCAACTTGCCACCCTAGAGTCAATTTCCAACTCATCCATGAGGTTGCTGTCCCATGCAACCGAAGGGGTGGCTAGAGCTATGGGTACAGGCATAGTTATGAGACGCCATGCCTGGATGCGCATTTGTGACCTTGCAGACTCTTTCAAGTTTTTTTTTTTTTAATTCTCCTATCAAACCATCAGCTCTGTTCAGTTCTAAGGTCAAGTACACATTAGCCAGGTACAAGCAGGATGGGAAGACCTTGTCTGCCATGGGTCTACATTTTTCCAAACCTCAGCGCTCCTTTTCCAGGAACCAGAGGAGTTGAAAGATGTGGCACAAAAAGTCTCAAGGTTCTTTCCATGAGGCACATGGTGAGGACTTCCCCAGAGGCAGAGGGGGTTCCAATAATGGAAGATGCCCCTTTTGGGGCAGAGAGGGTCCCCAAAATCAGGACTCCAGGGATTCTTTCTCGGGATGACCATATCAATGCTCCTGAAGTGCTGCCTGATTGCTTTCCTCTGAAAGCAGTCGGGGCTCATTTCTCTTTGCATCAAGCTGCCTGGCACTCTATTACAAACTATCAGTGGGTGCAGAGAATTATTTCCAGAGGTTATCACATCCCCCTTATCTCCTACCCAAGACCTCTGAAATCTCTTCCCGATGTTCCACCCAGTCAAAGGGAGGAGGCAGCTTCAGAAATAAGAAAGCTATGTCAAAAATGAGTCATCCAACAGGTCCCCCAAGACCAGTGCGGATCCGGGTTTTACTCAAGATTCCTTTTAGTGCCAAAAAAGACCGGAGACTGGAGACCCATTTTGGATCTCAGCCAGCTAAACAATTCAGTGGTGCAGATCAAGTTCCACATGGTCACGATTCAATCCAGCCTCCCATTTCTTTGGGAGGGTGTGTGGATGTGCTCAATAGACCTCCGGGATGTGTATTACCACATCAAAAAGGACAAATGTTCCAGGAGTCTCCTTCACTTCCGGCTGGGAGCCAATCATTACCAATTCAGAGCCCTGCCATTTGGTCTCTTGACGGCCCCCAGTGTGTTCACAAAATGCCTAGCAGTGGTGACAGCTCATCTGAGACTTCAGGGATTTCAGGTGTTTCTGTATTTAGACAATTGGCTCCTCTTCGCCCCCACCCACAGCCTCGTGGTCAGGACCCTCCGCTCACTCTAGCACTAGTAGAGTTGCTGGGCATCACCATTCACTGGAAAAATCCAATCTTCAGCCCACACAGCAATTGGAATTTATAAGGCTAGTATTCAACACTCAAACAAGTCTGGTCTCTCTCTTCCCCCTCACAGGCTTCAGAGATTAAGGGCACAAGTACAAGTGATACTCTGTTGAAGGAGGGTGTCTGCAAGAGAAGTTTTTCAGGCTCTGGTGTCTATGGTAGCGGCCATCCCAATTGTTCCCCTAGCCAGATTACATATGAGACTATTACAATGGCTCCTTCTGTCCCATTGGATATCCAGTCTTTATCCCTTGAGCTCACAGATTCTCATCACCAACTCCTGCAAACAAGATCTCCTCTGGTGGATGAGTGCAGATGAAAATCGTTAGTGTCAACCCTTCCAGGCTCCCCAACCCAGTGCCACAGTGACCAAGGATGCTTCCCTCATAGGGTGGGGGGGGGCACTTCCAGGGAAAGTCAGTCCAAGGCATGTGGTCCAGTTTCCATAGCAGACCTCCTATCAGGCAGCCGGTGGTGGCATGGAATCTCTCTTGGGTTCTTTAGCCTCTCTCTCTCTCTACCCCCTTTTGAACCTGCTGTGAAATGTGATCTAAACTTCCTGTCATGGAAATCCTTGTTTTTGGTGGTGGTCACTTCAGCCAGATGAATATCTGAGTTGCAAACCTTATGCATCAAGACCCCCTATCTGATCTTCCATAAGTACAGAGTATCACTTCGTACTAATCCATTCTTTCTCCCCACGGTGGTTTCCGACTTCTCTATTAACTAGTCCATTGAACTACCTGTATTCTTTCCAAATTATTCAAACAAGGGAGAATACTGCCTGTATTCATTGGACGTTCATAGACAACTACATTTCTACCTGGACAGGACTAAGTCCTTTCACAAGTTGGACCAACTTTTCATTTCCTTTTCTGGTCCTAGAATGGGGTGTGCAGTATCTAAAGTTACTTTGTCAAAATGGCTCAGGGATTCCGTTACCTTCTCATATTCGCTTACAAATGAATCTAAGCCTGCTCAAATCAAAGCTCACTCAACTAGGGCTATCGCAGCATCCGTTGCCTTCCACCTCAGAGCCTCCATGGATGATATCTGTGCAGCAGCCATTTGGGCTAAACCCCATACCTTCATCAAGCATTACAAATTGGATTTGATCTCCAGGGGAAGAGCAGCCTTTGGCTCAATGGTTCTCAGGGATGTTCTTCCATAAGGGCCACCCAGGTTCTCCAAGTAGCTTGGGAGTCTGTCCCATCAGTGATGAATAGGAAGAAGATTAACAACTTCAGATAAAGAAGTTATGTCTTACCCTAACGTTTCATCTGAGTTATTGATCTTTTTCCAGTCATCACACCCTCCCACCAGCCCCCACCAAAGGCTCCTTGTGGATCTTCTGGATCTTTGTGGTGTTTCAGGGTTTCTGCACAGAGATAGCCTCTGACTTTCTGTTTCTTCTATATGTTGTATGCAAACTCAATCTGAGGTAACTGAGTGAACGTCATTGTGGGTAGCAGCTTAGCTCGAGAATTTTTGGTGCACGCGAGCTTGGTATAAGGCCGACTTGGTTCCGAGGGCTCGGAACTGAACCCATCAGTGATGACTGGAAGAAGCTCAACAACTCAGATAGAATGCTATGGTAAGGCATAACTTCTTTTTACAGCATTCAAAAGATGACCAGCAGCACATTCAGCACATGTTTTTTGCAGTGCATTAACTCAATAAACTTATTTTCACAGTGCTAGCAAAAAATGTGGACACTAGTCCAGCAGACTAAATGCAGGAACCTCCAGGTTTAAATAAATATATTAGTACCCATAGAAGCAGATTTATAAAAATGCAATAAACAAAGACACACACATAAAATATATGCACCCACATTTAGTTAAAATAAGATGGAAAGTTGCAGACAATGTTAATGGTTTACTTTAAATGTACAAAACGGATTTATGTTTTTATGAATGTTAAGATATATTTTCATGTTTTGATTACTGTTATTTTACAGGCTTTGATTATCAGATACAAACAGATCTTTATTTATGAACAGAATTTTAATTTCGAATTACCAAAGGTCAGATGATTGACTTGCATGTGATTATTATATTTAAAAGAAGGTTCACATGATTACCAATTGTTCTGAAGAAGTATGTTAATGAAAGATGAAAGGGGTTAAATAAATGTATTATATGAATTTCATAGTGTTGCTCTGGTGTTACTCTTGGTGATAATTTTTGTTGCCATTCTGGTTTAATAAATAATGGATGATGCTTTGCTCTGTACTATTTCTTCTACTACTTATCTGTTATTTTGTGATGAATCAATTTCTGTAACTGTTACTTCATTCCCGGGCATATCCTGTATGCTAGCATTTCTTAAAGTTTATTTTAGCTCTTCTGTCCATTTGGCATTTTTATGTTCACAAGGATCTTCATAAATACTTCTCCAAAATGCATTGATCTTTTCTTTCTTTCTTTTTAGGTGGTGTTACTATTGTTGCTTTCCCAGTTCTTTCTGCACCTTTCCTTTATATTTCTTTACTCTTTCTATATATTTTTTTTCCTTGCGCTGTTTATAGTTTCTTGTTTGGATATAGTGTAAAATATGTCCTGATCTGTTTTGATGTTGTACATTGTTTTAACTGTTTGAACTGTGATATATGAGAAGCAACTGAGTTTACTGCAGTTGTTGTAAGCACTGATAAAGAGTTTGTCTTGAAAGCTTTGCTGATCAATAGTTTTACACAGTTTTGATTCATTTATTCTAAGTTCCATTGCTTTTGTTTTTTTTTATTCTGTTTGGAACTTTCTGCTTTTGGGTATAGCTTGCTGATTTATACGCTTGGATCTGATGAGATCAGTAAATATGTATCAGTCCCATAACTGCAGACCTATGCACATAATCAATATCAAAGAGGCCCAACCCTCCTTCTTACCAATGGGGATATATAATCTTGGAATGCATTTTTTATATATCATTTGATAAGATTTTTGTTTTCTTGTCCAATTGATTCATTGATGCTTGGGGACAGTCAGTCACACCAAAGCTTTAAGTTAGAACTGGAAGAAAATACTAATTTATAGCTTGGGACCTTAGTCCTAGATAACAAGGTAGTGTTCAATATTAGCTCTAGTTTTCTGAAGTATTCCTTACTAAGCTTTGTTCTCATGTGTTCGTGTTTTACTGCCAACCCTTCATTTATTGCCATATGTGTATATACTGCCTCCTGTTCAAGGTTTCCTTGTATCACATTCCTGTTCCAAGTTGACCTTTTCTTGGTGTTGTAGCTTTCCTGTTATAAAATTGCTTTTGCACACTTATCAAGAGCAAATGTCATTCTTACAGCATTTCAAAATTTGCAGTTGTTCTTTCAGATCCTCAACCAATGTATTGTACATTTTAAATCATCCACAAAAATTAGATGAGATGTCTTTAAACAAGGTTGATTTCTGGAAGTTAAGCTGTAACTACACCCTAGTCTATTAAGTGAAAAGCTTAACAGATTAAGAGCAAGACAAAATAGTACTGGCAACAATGAAATACTCTGGAATATCTCCTTTGATATTTTTGTCCCTTGGCTAACAATTTGCCCTTTATCATGGTTCAGCTACAAATTGGTTTGTCACTGTTTCCTATCAGATCAATGAAAGCTGCATTCTATACAGCTGTCAGCATTCCATTATGCAAGAATGTAATCTATTTAATGCCATACTTAGATTCTGACCCTTTCTGCAGCTCTCTATTACAGTTTTATTAAACAGAGGATTCCTTTTGCTTTATATGACTTTCTTTTATTACCTTATTGCCATAACTGAAGTTTTTCTAGATGGATATAACCTCTGACTGCATCAATTTCTGTGTAGAATTTCTATATTTTTGGAAGGCCGGTTACTGATTTACAGTTTTCAGAATGGCTTGAAAGTTCACACTTAAGGTGGAGTATTATTTTTCATGTTGTTAAGAGGTTGATGTTTGTTTGAAATGCGCATACAAGTTATTTTTATTCTGGGCTAGATCTTTGATCTTAATACTTTCAGCCATTTCTGTATTGCATCCAGACCCAGTGTTTTCCACTTAGGAGCTTTTCTTAAACTTGTCTCAAATTCACTGCCTGTTACTTCATCCCATTTTACATCCTCTATATAAAAGCTTCTTACTGTTTCTTGTTTTTTTAATTCTGGTATTTATTCTGCATTTTTGTTATGTTCAACAGGGTCTTCATAAGTGTTTCTCAAAAATGTACATATTTCTCCTTTTTTGTGGTGTTTCAATTGCTTTGTTTCCTAATTGTCTATAAAACCCTTCTGGGGTTAACACAGAGTTGCTTATTTCCTATTTTTTCTTTTATATTTATCTGTATGCCTTCTAATTTTTTTAGTTTATTACTGGACACTGCATATGATAAATTCTGGTCCATTTAGATATGGGTGTTACTTTTACCACATCTATCTTTCAAGAATTTTTGATTATCTATTCACTTTTCTGTATTATTGTAACAATGGTACTTCTCATCTTGTGCTTTATACTTTTCTCTATTCCATGTCAATATTGTATTAGTTTCCTGCATTTATCTGTTATTAGTTTCGCTGCTCAGTAATATAGCCTTTGTCTTTATTGTATCACATCAATTCCTCTTAATAGTCCTGATGTGTTCATCTGTTTTGAGTCTTATTTACTTTCTGCAATCTTTTTCCATCTGTTTTATTATTGATTGGCCTCTGTTAAATCAAACAGGTCTTCTCTTAGATCATCTTTTTTTGCTCTCTTTCAGGGTCTTTCCTATCTCGTGCAATTCCAACTTGACTTTCAAATTTGTTTTCTATAGCAGACTCTAAAACATCATTATGCAACATATATTCCCTCAGTTGGATTCTGCTTCATCTATTGCTCCTCCATTTGGGGCCTCAGTGACCCATTACACTGCAAAATTTACCTGTGTCAAATATTCCACCATTTCCTCGACTTTGCCAGGATGTGTAATTCAAACTACATTTTCATGCGAGTCACTTATAGAAGGCTCCAGAATATTACTCTTTGTCATATCTTCCTCAAATGCATCCTGCTTAATATCTGCTGCTCCTCCATCTGGGGACTCAGTTGGCCCATCGTATTGTGATAGTGCCTGTGATGGAATTTGCCACAATAAATCCTTCACTTCAGAAATGGCCTACTGTTTTAATTTCTGTTTAATTTTTGCCTAAATAAACTCATTTATTTTTACTTTCTAATTTATCATATCCAGATGCCTTATTTTTGGAGCTGTTATTTTTATTAGTTTAGCATTCTTTTTGAATAAGCATCATACCACATTTCTGTCCCATGCCCATATTTCTTTTTTAATATGTTTCAATAACTTCATTTTTGCTGTTTATGTAAATGATGAAACATTGGCCTGCTGTGAAAAGGAAGTGAGAAAAGAATGTTTTTTTTTTCTGATATAATAGTATCTTAAATTAGTAGAAACTTTCTTTTTTTTTAATTTCTCCATGTTTCTAATACCTTGACAGGAATGGACCCCATTCCTAAGTCAAAGTATGATTAAAGTTCATGAAATTAGTATCATTTCAATATTTGATATTAGCCAGAAGTGCTCTTCGCAGCACCCACAATGTGCCCAGTAATGACTCCTGCAATTCGTATGGAGTTACATGCATCAGTAACAAATCTAAGTATGACTGTAAATTTTTTTATAAGATTCATTGCTCCTACTACTACTGGAATTGTGTGGGTATCTTTCTTCCACATTGCCATTTTTTCTGCCTGCAAATCCTGGTACTTTATGACTTTGTGTATGCAGTCACTAGGTGTAGTGATTTCAATAATCAATGCTACTTTTGTCTTCTTTTCATGGACTACTATATCTGGTTTTCTTGCATCTGTTTTTTTTTGAACTGTTGGTAACAGATCATCCCATGTGATACAAACTTCATAATTTTCTATGATGCTTTCTGGCTCATGTTTCCAGTGCTTTTCAGCTACTTCAGTATTATAATGTTTGCACAATCCCCAATGCAACAATCTTGCTACATTGCTATGCCTTTCAATTTACAGTCCTTCTGCCATCAGTATATCACAACCAGCAACAAGATGTGCAATTGTTTCTGACTGTGTTTAGCAAAACCTACATTTGTCTATTTCTCTCATATGTTCAATGGACTTTGCAAATCAACATGTACATAGTCAACTATCTTGAGCTGTCAATATTAACCTTTCATCTTTTGGTTTAAATTCACCTCTCCTTAACTATTCTTTTTTTTTTTTTAATTTCTCCAAATCTTTTGGGTTTCTAATACTATGAAGGGAATGGACCTCATTCCTAAGTCAAAGTATGATTAAAGTTCATGAAATTAGTATTGTTTCAATCTTTGATGTTAGCCAAAAGTGCTCTTCACAGTACCCACAATGTGCCCAGTAAAGGCTCCTGCAATTCATATGGCGTTACATGGGTTGGTAACATATCTAAATACGATTGTAGATTCTTTTTTATAACACCTGTTGCTCCAGCTACTATTGGAACTGTATGGGCATCTTTCTTCTATATTGCTCTCGCTTCTGCCTGCAAACCCTGATATTTTATGACTTTGTGTTTCTCTGTATGCAAGACACTGTAGTCACTGGGTGTAGCAATTTCAATGATCAGTGCTACTTTTGTCTTCTTTTCTTGGACCATTATATCCGGTTTTCTAGCATCTATCTTTTGAACTGTTGGTAATGGCTGATCCCATGTGATATAAACTTCATAATTTTCTATGATGCTTTGTGGCTCATGTTTCCAGTGTTTTTCCCGCCACTTCAGTACCATAATGTTTGCACAATCCCCAGTGCAACAGTCTTGCCACATTATTATGCCTTTCAGTATACAGTCCTTCTGCCATTAGTATGTCACAACCAGTAACAATGTGTGCGATTGTTTCCAATTCGGTTTTACAAAACCTACATCTGTCTGTTTCTCTCACATGTTCAATGGACTTTGTAAACCAGCGTGTACGTAGCCCACTATCTTGGGCTGCCAATATTAACCTTTCATCTCTTGGCTTGAATTCGCCTCTCCTTAACCATTCCTGCATTCGTTCCTGATCAACAAGAGGTTCTTCCAGAAGTTTTCCATACTCGCAACTATATTTATGCTTTTTCCACATTTCTTGCCTTCTCATCTGGTCCTTTATCTTATATTCTTTATTTTGTCTTTTGGCCCATTCAGTTGCTGCCTGATTTTTATCTACTTCTGGTTTGATTTCCATTCCTACTTGACACTGATATGCTTCTGCTAAATTAAACAGAGAAGTCATCTTAGATTTATTCTCCTCATGTTTCAAAACATTCACTACATTTGGGATTTGTGAGGTCAGCATATATGTGTGGAGTCCTACAGTTGCAGCTCTATACATGTAATCAATTTCAAGGAGGCCCATCCCTCCTTCGGAATGGGGAATATATAATCTGGGTATGCACTGATTTTTATAAATCATTTGGTGAGCATGAAGCATCCTTCTTGTTTTCCCATCTAATCTATCCAACACGTTTTGGGACCAGTCAAGCACTCCAAAACTGTAAGTTAGGAGAGGAAGAGCAAATTGGTTTATAGCCTGGATTTTGTTCCTAGATGCCAATGGTATTTTTGGAATTAATTTAAGTCTTCTAAAGTATTCCTTACCAAGTTTTATCCACATTTGTTCATGTTTTATTGTTGATCTTTCATCACTTCCCAAATATTTATACACTCCCTCTTGCTCAGGTTCTTTTATATCACATCCTTGTCCCAAACTGATGTTTTCCTGGTGCTGCAGTTTTCCTGCTTTAAAGGTTGCTTATGTACACTTATCAAGACCAAATAACATTCTTATATCATCTGAAAAAGTTTTGACAACCTACACCTATGCTTTCAGTTCCTCATCTGATGAGCTATACAGTTTTAAATCATCGACAAAGAGAAAAGGAGAAGTCTTTACACTTTGTTGTTTTCTAGGAGCTAAATTGTAGCCATGACCTAAGCGAAGTAAACAGCTTAATGGGTTAATGGCAAGGCATAATAGCAACGGTGACAGAGAGTCATCCTAGAACATCCCCCTTTGAATTATCCCTGGGATAATAATCTGTCCATTATCATGGCTTAATTGCAAAGTGGCCTGTCACTGTTTAATGTTCACAGTAATGTAGTCGATCAGTGTAGGGTGTATCGTATACATTTTTAAGCACGCTTTTATCCGTGAATGTGGGATACTATCAAATGCTTTTTTATAGTCAATCCATGATATACTTAAATTCTTACCCTTTCTACAGTTCTCCACAATTACTTTATTTAACAACAAATGATCCTTTGTTCCATATGACTTTCTTTTATTGCCTTTTTGTTCTACTGCCATAATTGAGTTTTCTTCTAAATGACTATAAACTCTGTCAGCATCAATTCCCATGTATAGTTTTACATGTCAATGGAAGGCAAGTTATTGGTCTATAATTTTTTGGGTAGCTTGCAAGTTCACTCTTAAGTAGGAGCATTGTTTTGCCAGCTGTTAGCCAGGTTGGTGTCTGTTTGGGATGTGCATATAAATAGTTCTTACTGATTGCTAAATCTTCGTACAAAGATGTTAATACTTTTAACCAAAAGTTAGGTACTGCATCTGGGCTTGGGGTTTTCCAAATAGAGGCTTTTCTTAATTTTGTTTCAATCTCTCTGGCTGCTACTTCATCCCATTTCATGTCCTGCACCTTTAAACTTCTTATTCTTTCTTTTACTTCTTCTGTCCATTTAGCCTCTTTGTTATGTTCCACAGGATCATCATGGATACTTCTCTGAAATGTATCCATTTCCTCTTTTTTTGGTGGTCTTTCAATTTCTTTTACCTTGTTTCCCAATTCTCTATAAAACTTTTATGGGTCATCAATAAATTGCTTATTTTGTACTTTTCCTTTATATTTATCTATGCATCTTCTAAGTTTTTTTGCCTGTGCTGAAATTTTTAGTTTATTTGTGAAAGCGCATAACAGATCCTGGTCTGTTCTAATACTGTGCATTGCTTTTATCACATCTATCTTTTTTAGTATTTTTGTTGATTTATTCCTCTTTTATAGTCTTCTAACAATGACACTTCTTGTCTTAACTGCTTTATAGTTTTCACTGTTCGATACTTCCATGATGGTATTCAATTTTTCCCTTCCTTTCCCTCAATACCCTGTGTTCTTATGGTAGAACTTTATCAGTTATTAATTTAGCAGCACAGTAATATATCCTGTTTACTTCTGTTATATCACATGGATCTCTATGGACAGTCCTAATTACTGCATTCATTTGTTTTATCAGACTTATGACTTTTTGGGTTTTATTGACCTTCTGCAGTCTATTTCTCTCATTGATCTTAATGTATCTATCCCTGTCTATTAATTCAAGCGACTCTTCTCTTAGCTCATTTTCTTCCAAACTAAGGGCACACCCCTTCTTTTCCATTTCCTGCAGGCATTCTATAAAAAGTTCTATAGCATCTTCCTGTGGCACCTTCTCTTCAATTTCATCCTGTGCCATCCATTGCTCTGTCATATGGGAACTCACAGGCCTATTACTCCTCAACACTGACTGCATCACAGTTTCCACAGTACTTGTTCCTTTCCTTGCTGTCTAGCTTCAAGTGAATGTTTATACTGGTTTCCTGTGGAAGGCTCCTAAATATCTTGATATGGCACCTGACCAGTTGTTTCCGGTTCCACTGGTTTCCTCTTAATTTGGATATCCATTTCTCTAACCTGTTGTGATGCTTTCTGCATTCAGTTTTCTACACTGAATCTTTCACTTTGCAGATACTCCATAACCTCAGTTTCTGTTTCTTTAACTGCTCCATTACTAATCGCCTTTTCTACTTTTCCTCTTTTTTGTCTTTTTATTTTTTTGTATTGTAAAGTTTTCCATGTCTGGATCCCTTTGCCTGTATTTCCCTTCAAATATCTTTGGTGCTGCTCTTTCTGTATTGGTTGTTTTTGCTTTTTCCTTTGCATAAATATTACATCATATTAAGTCTCTTTTTCTTTCCTGTGTCCATATTTCTTCTTCAGATGCCTCCTGATCTTCCTGTTTCTCCTTACTTTGAGGACTCACTCCATCATGCTGTGATGCAACCTGTGTTAGACCTTCTACACCAAATCTTTCACTTTGCAGGCCCTCCAGAACTTCAACTTCTACTTTACTAATCTTTTCTATGTTCCATCTTTGTGATACTATTTTTTTATTGTGAAATTTTCCATATCCGGATGCCTTTGCCAGTATTTCTTTTTGAATATCTTTGGGGCTGCGATCTTTATATCAATTAGTTTGGCTTTCTCCTTTGCATAAATTTTGCACCATATCAAATCTCTCTTTCCCATGTCCATATTTCTTTTTTATACTTTTTTTAAATATCTCTAGGTTTTGTTGTTTATATTTTCGCACTTCCTCAGATGCTTCTTTTTCCAAACAGATCAAAGTTTCTTGATCTATATACTGTTTTTCACAAATCTGTTGTATTAACAAACACAAATTTTCATTTGAAGCTTCTGACAGTTTTTCTTGCATATGTTTTTTTCTTTCCTCCAATTTCTCTTTTAATCATTCTGTATATCTTGTGTCTGGAAATTCTGGGATTTTTGCATAATAGTAACAATACATAATTTATTTCTTATCCTCAGTAGTCCACTCTATCATCTTTATGGCTCTTCTTTGGCCTATCAGTTTTTGTGATTTTTGTGGACTGCTACTTCCTTCTACAACAGGGGGGCCATCCTCCCCTGGGTCTGGCCTGGCCCGATTGTAGGAATGTTTCCGTATTTTGAGAATTCTACAATGTTATTTTTTTCCAGTCCTGGCACCAGTGCACCTACCAGGATTGGGCACTTTTTTATCCTGGGTCTTGTGCACCCAGCTATCTCTTTTAATTTTTGACCTACTTCTGTCCATGATATATGCTGTATAAATACAGTCTATATATCAGTGTTGCCTTGGTGAGATTTTATGAAAACAGAGTCCACCTCACGAAGGTACTCACCAAGACTTGAGGATGAATTCAATTTCAGCAACGCTACTCTCCTTTGCTTGCTGACTTTTCATCTCTCCATTCGGATTCTTGTGTGGATGGCATGATGGTGTCGAAGACTCCTGAGCTGTGCAAAACACTTACTACATTCAGTGCATTTATATGGTTTAATTCCTGTGTGAGAGTTCTGATGCTGTTTTAGGCATCCCTTTAGTCGAAAACACTTACCACATTCAGTACATTTATATGGTTTCTCACCCGTATGAATGGTTTGGTGTTGCTGAAGGTTAGAGAGGCGAGTGAAACATTTACTGCATTCAACACATTTAAATGGGCTCTGTCCTGTATGCTGGGTCTGATGCTGTTGAAGGCTACTGAGATGTGTGAAACACTTGTTACATTCAGTACACTTATATGGTTTTTCATTTGTATGACAGCTCTGATGGCGTTTTAAGTCCGACTTGTGTATGAAACATTTGTTGCATTCAGTACATTTGTATGTTTTCTCTCCCATGTGAATGGCATTATGGTGACGAAGAATACTGAGCTGTGTGAAACACTTACTACATTCAGTACATTTATATGGTTTTTGTCCGGAGTGTGAGCGTTGATGGTATTTTAGGTGTGACTTCTGTATAAAACACCTGCTACAGTCAGTACATTTATACGGCTTTTCACCAGTATGAATGGCACGATGGTGTCGAAGACTACCAAGCTGCGCGAAACACTTATTACATTCAGTACATTTATATGGTTTCTCTCCAGTGTGAGAGCGCTTATGGTATTTCAGATGTGAATTACTTATAAAGCACTTATTACATTCAGTACATTTATATGGTTTATTTCCAGTGTGAATGGAGTAATGCTGATGAAGGCCGCCAAGTTGTGTGAAACACTTACCACACTCAGTACATTTGTATGGCTTCTCTCCTGTGTGAATGGCATTGTGGAGTCGAAGAGTGCTGGGCCTTATAAAAGATTTACTGCACACAGTGCATTTGTATGGTTTCTTTCTTTCTTTAAATTTTTCGAAATGTTTCTGTCTCGTGTGAGAGCTCTGATGGTATTTTAATTGTGACTGGTTTATAAAACATTTACTGCACTCAGAACATTTATATGGCTTTGTGCCTGCATGAACAGCATGATGGTATTGAAGACTTTTGAAATGTAGGAAAGTCTTACTGCATTCAGCACATTTATATGGCTTCTCTCCCGAGTGAATGGCTTGATGGCTTTGAAGACTTTTGAGATGTATAAAGCTCTTATTGCAGTCATTACATTTATAAGGCTTCCCTAATTTGTGAATGGCATGATGTTGTCGAAGACTCCTGAGCTGTGTGAAGCTCTTACTGCATTCAGTACATTTATATAGTTTCTTCTTTTGCGAGCTGTCTGATTTGTCTCGCATTCAGAGCTCTTCATACAGTTATATCCTGGCAGAGGCTCTAATACATGATTAAGATGAGACTTATTATAGCCTTTCACAGGTTGAGCACACTGCTGCAGGTTGTCTGATGTGTAAAGTAACTGGGATGTCCCATGTGATGGCTGCTGAACGCAACTCACACTGTATTCTGTGCTTCTGGTACCTAAAATCAGATTATGAATTAGTATTTTGATGATAACAACAAATTATCTCAGATATTTTGATCACAACATGCATATGGTTAGCCATTTAAAACATACTAGTTTTCTTTTTGTAATATGTTGTTTGCTGTTACTAACAACTAGTGTAAGTAGCTGTTTACTTCAGTCATGTATATATTCCCATCACACATCCTAAATTACCTCATCTACTGTCTCACAATGATGGAATATTGCCATATGCACCCTTTTTGCCTTTCTCTCCATGTTGTTAACTTCTTGTCATTTCTCATACTGTAGTTTTTACTAATCCAAGCCACACAGTTCACAATTTGATCTTGTGTTTCTTCTTTTCCATCCCTGTAACTAATCTGCAGTCTGCTACACAGTTCCCCCCTCCATCATTATCTGTAGATAACGTCTTTAACCAGCATCATAACAACCCTATCTATGCTCATGTTCTCCTTCTGTAATCACAAGTTGTACATAACCTAACCTCTAAGTGACTTTATAACAAACTGTATCTATGCTCATATTCTCACCAGTCACTAACCGTACATAACTTCTTCAACAGTTCATAACAAGTCCTCTCTGTGTTCACTGTGCATGGCTTCTCCTGCTTCAAAAACCTACCCATAATAATAATAGTACAGCTACAGGGGCACAGCCTAATTTCTTCTATCTGTGATCATCTTCTGACTAGTATGTTTTATGCACATTTCTTCTAATTCCTTTAAATACTCTTGGGTCACTCATAATCATAGGCTATATGCTGGGTTCCTCATACCTTTAGGCACCCTCAAGTAATCTGTATTTGTACATCACATAAACAGCTACTTCACTTTCTTGCCAATTAAGATAATTAGCTGTACAGGTTGCAATGTTATATACTCATGACTGATGGTGTCTTGTCACAAGGGTGATGCCCCAGTGACCAAGCACAGCAGGAGTGAGAAAAAGTGTACAGTAAAGTGCAAGGACTGTACATTACACAGATATATCCTCAGTGGGCATACATCTGTACAATGCACACCATCAGGTGTTACTGCAGTTACAAAAATGGTCAAATGCATTATCCACTACAATTTTCAGTAGTTTTTCATACATTTATAATGGATTTTTATTAAGGGTACTGCTTCTGTCCATTTTAATTTACTGCTGTGTGTGGTTATAATCTTTAGACTATGTGAGATGTTGGCATAAACCTTTGAGTAGACATTTTAGGAATTTTCAGCCAAGCTACTGTTTGTCGTTGAATAATTCTGCATGTCATTTTGAATTTGGGCAGTTGTGATGCACAAATTCAGTGTCATAGTTTATGTGGTTGTTGCCCATAGATGGTAAGCTAAAAACTGAACTCAGAATGTTAAGGGTTGCTAGAGTTATGGGCATATGCTAAAATTAATGGTAAAAAATAAAGTTTAATTTTAAGTAACTGATTGATGTGCAAGGTTACAACTAATTTAGCTATATGGAATTTTGCTATGCAGTTTTCAAGACTGTCACTTTAGGGCCCGTCTAACAACTATGTGTTGTTGTTACCATTTCTCTTGCAAATGTTATTTCACAATCTTTTCCAAAAATCCTGTTCTGTATCTGATTCGTACATGGTTCAGGTCGTGGTTGTCCATACATTGTCTGCTGACAACTTGAAGGTGAAGTTTTGTTAAATAAAACACAAAGAGAGCAAACTGCTAGGAGGGATAAGCAAATCGACTGGCCAAAAGACTTTATTGTAGAACAACCATGAAACACTGTATCATAAACGCCTTAAATACACTCGCGTTTTCGTCCTACCAACTGGACTTCATCAGATGTTGAATTTACCTTAGTTAATCACCTTTATACAATCCATTAAAACCACAAACCAATGAAAAACAGACATTACATTTTAAATGAACAAATCAAGCTTCATTTGGGCTGAAGTTTTGTTAAAGTTATAGGGATTTTATTAATGTTAAAAATTTTTTGGTTGTCTTGGACAGCCACATAGCATGATATAAATTTAAGCTCAAAATATCAGATTGTGGCAGAATTATAAGTATTTGTTTAAAATATTATTAAAATGCACATTTTCATGTTTTATAGGTTTTCAAACACAGCCTTTATCTTTAGTTTTCATGGTAACAATTTTTTTCAGGACTCTCCTCTTTCTCCATTTTTGTTTTTTGTTAAAAATAAACAGACATTCACTGCAGGACACAGTAAGTGCTGTGAGGGAAAACAAAATGTCTGCTGGTGATATTTTGAAGACTGTGAAGGAAGCAAGATCTGTGACTGGATAAGTCCTCTAGGTGGCATAATCCATATTTTTCCCACAGCATGGAATTCATTTGATGGTTTCTAACAATCTGTTTTATAATTACATCAAAGAAAACTAATTAAACTGATTCACACACTAGCCACACATTAATACTGTTATATAATGTTCAGAGGGTTTTGAATAAGACATATACTTGAGGAAAGTTACATCTGTTTGTGGTTTTTGTGCCACTCTGATTACAAATGTAAAAGCTCATGTAGAGTAGGGTTTAAGACTCTGCTTTAGACCTATGTTCTGAACTTCTGACTAAGAAACAGGTTAAGAAAATAATTTCCGAAACAAAGGATTAGGCCAATGCATGTGTAGCGCTCACTGATTACAAAAGAGGTGCATTTTATATTGCTGACTTGTACAGTAAGTAGTCGCCTGGTACAGTTCCCATTTCAGGACCATATAAAACTGTGAACTGTGCTGTGAATCAGTATGCAGAACAAGTGGGGGATCAAAAATAGGTGTTTTAATAGTTCAAGTGTCTTGGGGTTCAGGTGGGGCAAACAGAAAGCTCACTAGATTTTAGTTGATGTGAATACTGCTGCATTCTTGTAGATATTTATGAAATATAATAATATGGTCTATTTTCCTTTCTAAGCAGCTGTGACTTTTAAATTTTGGTTCTCCAAGGTTTATAATCACATGAAGAACTCAGTGAAGCATTCCTGACTGGTCAATTTTTGGTTCGTATCTCAAGTAACCCTGAAATACTCACATCTTCAGTATTATACAATGTGTCCGGGTAGCACTTCATTTTTGGATTCTGCCTCAAAATTCTCTGGTCATAATATCTCTCTCTTCTCACTATGTATTCCAAGTAAAGGTGAGATTTCCTAGGTGTTCCCCTAATCTAGAAAATATCAGGTATTTTACTGTCTGTATCAAACAGAGGCTTAAAAGCATGTCCAATGGCTCTCAAAGGGTATTTCTTGACATCTGTTTCTTAAACAATATAATTGGTTATGATCAGAAAAGTCTGACCATTTATCTGTGAACTACAGGGAGCTTTTTCAGCCACATTTATTTATTTTATTTATATATTTATTGACATTTGTTAACCGGGTTAGTCCAGCTGCATCAGAAAGCCATTTTCAGTGGAGACCCAAGGAGAAAAACTCCAGTTATATTTAATATATATGTTAACAGAGAATACAAGATAAAATTAGTTACATTCAGTGTACCTTTTACAGAGAAAAACAAGTTTCAGTTAGTTACATTCATTTAACATTTTGCAGAAAAAAGATTCCCATGTAGTCTACAGTATGAGAAAGTTGTGTAGTAATGGTAAAACAAGGTCCAGTTGCATCTAGAATTCTGCTAGCCATATCTAAAGATAAAGCAAAAAGAGGGGTAAGATAAATATATAATAGGATGAGCAGAGAAAGGATAAGAGTAGGATAGTATACAAGCAAAAGGCATTGCATATGTAACAATCTTTAATGATGAAGAATACCATGTGATTAGAAAGTCCATTAGTTTTATACTTTGAGAGATTCCAGGACTGGGCTACTGAGCATTTGTAAAGTAATGTATTACTTGTTACAAGAAGGAAAAGTGTGGACTAGTAAGCCAAATACCTTCTGTGGAGCATGGTGTAGAAACAACCAGCCAATAAAACTAAAATCAATGAATAGAATACTGCAACTGAAACTTTAATATAAAAAGATGAACACTTTCATCTTATAAAAAGTGTAGGACAAAGTGTTTTACAGCTTTGAAAGTTGTAACATATGTAGTAGTGTCTCACAGACAGTGACAGAGAGCAAAGCTCAACTCTCACCAACCATCAGCTTTCGAGACTTTCACTCTTCTAAATTTTTGTTTTTATAGTGAATGGTAATGTGAAGTGTGTTATGCTTTCAGGTTTCTACACTGCAGTTCTTTGGTGGATACTTTATGTGAAACAGCATGAGGCTCATGAATAATAACCTTACAAAGTGCTTAACAGCCTTGTTATTCACATTTCTTACATCATAAAAGTGCATAATAACAGTATTTCTTATTTTCAGCATAATCACTCCACTCTGTGTACTGCCTATAATTTTTATTAGACTATTATCAAATCTTAAACACCACAACAGTCTACTGTCACAAAGTCAGCCTAAAAATACTGACTTTGCTAACATAACAAATACTCCAGTGAAACATAAAATAGGAAATGGAATGAGACCAACCTCTCAGTTATGGTTGTCAGCAAAAACATAAGCAAATATCCGCAAAGTTGAAAGCACAATACTTTTACATAGTGAATAGAAACCCTCCCACCCTCCTTACTTACATGTACTATTCCCTCTTCATTCAAACTACCATGAAAGGTCAATCAGTCCAATAAACAAAATCGATTTCTACACACAAGTTGAACAAAATCATCAGTCAACCAAGTGAAGCCCTACTTCATCTGTATAAATAGAGTTTAACAAAATGACTTCAAACCATTCTGATATATCCTGTAATGCAGATTCTACTTTACACTGTAATCCAATTACTTGTGCAAATAACTCTTGCGTTTCTTAGTACATTTGTAATCTACAGCAGAAAATATTGTGCATTGTTTAATAAACCAAAAGTTTTACACTTGCAAATGTACTATAATACAAACAGTATCATATACTGTATAGCACACTAATTATTATCAGCTATAATTGCATTACATTAGTTTCATTTGGTCTGATTAACACTGTTTTCACACACTTTTTGACTGGTCACAGCTAAAGTGCCCTTAGACTACTTCACTTACCTGGATATTAACTAACCAATCAAATAAAAAAAAACCACATTTGTGTTGTAAAATGGTACACAAGCAGTATAAATTATCATATTACTCAAGCTATACAACCAATTTAAGGAAAGCAAAAATGACTACACTCAAAGAATAACATTTTCCATGTAGACACTGCAAACACGACTGAAATCTGTCTACAGCAAACAACACTAATGTTTTCCATCCTAGGATTTTTTGGGAGCTCACATCAGTGCCAAGATCCAGAAAAATTACAACAGCAAACAAATATGTCAGACATTTTATTAACAGTAATAGTTTAGTCATTTATAAGATTTTGCCTTTATTTAACCATTGCAATATTTTGTTCCACTGATATATCAATATCGCAGACCTAAACAGCACTGTTTTTATTAACATAATATGTCATGTTGCCACATTTGTAGGACACTCTTGTACAGGTTTTATCCAATGCCAATATCTAATACATAAACGCACATTAATTATATCTACTTCTATAGACAATCTTCCAGCAGGTACCACATACACGACTGAAGCCTCCCTCTCAGACCGTAATCACTACTAAAATTCCTTTGCTTCCAGGAATTTTTACAAGCTCGCTTTGATACAAAGACCCCGGTAATTATGCACTACAAAAAAATTATAAACTATGAAATAAGTCCCACAACTATTATTCATTTCTTTCCCAATGTCATTCTATAAGTCCCGTCCTTCCTTATGATCACAGGAGGTTACTAGGCTATCGACCTGGAGGTCATTTCAAACCTAGCTGTCTCATCCCAATGTAATAAAATAGATACTCTAGTCAATGCCCACAATTGTATTTATTAATGACTGCCCATGTCCAGGAGGGTTGTGGGCACTATCCCTGGTATGAATTTACAGTGCCCTATCCACCCGTCCAGATTCCTTTTGAACGGTGCCATACAGGTGATCTGTTTCACATGAATTGGCAGCCAATTCCAAAGATGCAACAGTCACTAGGAGACAAATCAGTCCCTCCAGCACATCCTATTCAAGTGACAGGTCATACTTGGGTCCCTGGAACGAGTAAGCTCTAGCCCCATTTGACTTACAGATGTGCATCAAATTCATTAGGTTTGGGTCAGAGTTTACTCTGTAAGCCAAGCATAAGTCTCCCCTAAGAAGTTTATATGATACTAAGTATAGTGACAGGGACTTTAGTTGGCCTGGGTAAGGCACGTGCTGGAGTCCCTTGATCTTCTTAGTTAGAAACCTATGCAGTATCTCCAGATGCTGCAGCTGCTTTCTATGGTACATGCAGAAAGGGGCATTATATTCAGTTATGGGCCTGATTAGTGATGAGTACAGAGGGGTTATAACCTCCTTTACCCTAGAGGCAATGCCTTTGCTAATCAAAGAAAGCCTTCCGTACTACAGTAGACAGATGGTGGTCAAAGATAAGGTTGCAGTCTACTTGTGATCTCAGATCTATTACCACCTCATAGGTACACAGAGTACTGTTGTTAATTTGATAGTGAGAAGGGACACTGTTTTTATTGAACGGAATGATGATGCATTTCTTTGCATTCAGTTTGAGACCGTGACTAAGACACCAGTCAATGGTCTGCGTAAAACCCTCCTGAAGTATACTGACATAATTTGGGGATTCAGTAACTGCACCCAGTTCACAGCTGTCCGCAAGCTTGGTCAGCTACATCCCCTTAGTTTTGGCCTGAACTTCTGAGAAGTATATACCAAACAGTAGGGGGCCCAGCAATGACCCTTTTGGCACCCTGCTGGTTGATCTGAAGTCACTGGTTTGTGAGCCAGTTAGCAACCCATCTTACAAAAAAGGGCTTTACATTCAGTTTGCTAAGTTTATTGGTAATACCCGAGTGTGGAATTGTGCAAAAGACCTTTGCCAAGTCGAGGTATGCTGTGTGCACAGAACTGCTGTCATCAATGGCCCTGGTCACATTTTCAAAGAAATCCACCAGGTTTAACAGGCAGGATCTGTCCTTGACGAAGGTGAATTGGGTTGGATCCAGGGTTTGAATGTCGCCTATGTCTTTATTTATGAGGTCCATGAGCATACATTCCTTGGCTTTACAGATGAGGCTGGTCAGACTTATGAGTCTATAATTCCCTGGGTCTGCTACTAAGCCACCAATGTGGAGGGGAATAACTGTTGCTGTTCTCCATTCCACAGGAAAAAAGTCAGTGGTTAGGGTGTGATTGAATAGGGTACTTAATGGTGATGCTAGTTCATGTTTTAGTTTGTTTAGGAGACAGCCTGGGATGCCGTCTGGTCCTACAGAGGCTATGTTTTTTGCCTTAGAGAAGGCTTTAATGACTTGCTCTTTAGATATGTATGGTGGGGGAGTTGGGGGCAAGATTTGTGATAAGTCTGGAGGAGAGTGAAATTTTTGTCAAATCTGTCTGCTAGCAGGTTTGCTATCTCTGCGGGATCAGTATGTGTGATACCGTTAATCACTAGTTCAGCACATGCTTGGGTCCTACCTTTTAAGTTGCATAAGTAGCTGTAAAACACCTTATGATTATCCTTGGCTGTGATTGCTAAGTGCTTCTTAAAGTTACCCTTAGAGGAGTTGAGATGTCTTACTTGCCTGTTGAGGCTGAGGAGGGTTCTTCTCCATTGTTGGGGCTTCACCTTAGTTTTCTTGGACAGCAACTTTTTGGGTTTGTTGTAAGGTTTGTTGATGCTGGATATCCACTAGGGTGGCTATTTTTTACTTGGGGCTCTGGCTTTGATCCTCTGTTGAACTGCCGAGTCTATGCACTTATAAAATTGATTGTAGAGGGTTTTAGTGTAAGCTTTGGTGTAGTTACCACTTCCAGCTGGGAATGGGGCTTGGAATACATTTATACCTTCCCCTAGGAGGGTACAGTTTGCTACGGTGAAGTTTTAGTCTGAGTTCATCCTTTGTGAGTTCTGGTGTTAGTGCCAGTTCAAAGGCCACTGATTTGTGGTCACATTTAACTAGTGAGGGTCTGACAGTTGCAGTGGTGCATCTGTTTGTCATGTTAGTGAGAACCAAATCTAGTATGTTTGTTCCTCTTGTTGGGGTTTCAACAGTTTGTTCCAGGGCATTTGAGTAAACAAAGTCAAGGAACTTTTGCACTAGTGAGTTAGGGCTAGAGTAGGATAACTGAAATTCCCCCATGACCAGTGTTTAACAATACTTGGATTGACTCCAGTTTGGTCAAGTAGGCCTCTTATGCATCATGATCCCTGGAGGGGGATCTATAACTAGCTATGACTTGAATAGGGGGTCTTATCCACAGTAATCTGAACTTGGAGTACCTCCATGGAGTTGTCCAGTCTAACTAGCTGGGAGGTGAATTTATCTTTAATATAGTTTGAAATACTGCCTCTGTTAGTTTTCACACGTTTGTTTTGTGGTCTGAAGGTGTAGAAAGCATTGTAGCCTTGAAAGGCCGGGGTACTCTCTGAGGCTTTGAACCAGGTTTCTGTGACCACACAGACATTTACATCCTCCAGTGATAGAAGTGCTTCCAAGGTGTGCGTTTTTTGGTTTAAGCTCCTAGCATTTAGCAGCATAACTCTTATTTTGTTTCAATTGGCAGTTTTCACATTGGCAATTTTGTTTTTGACAACTTGCCTAAAAAGTTACTATGGGGGAGGCAAGAGCCTTTGCCAGTAGCTGAAAGCCTTGTGGTGCCAGGTGAAAACTACCTCTGGCAAAGTACTGAAGTTTGTCAACCATGTCATCCCAGGCTAACAGAAACTGGATCCTCTTTGAATGACTCCAAAAACTAAGCCAATTATTGAAATCAGTGACTTTTTGTTTATACTGTGGCATATTCTAGGTGAGGGTAGTATGCTGCTCAAGGCTAAGGACATACCTGCCTGGGACACATACTCAGAGAGCTCAATTGTGTCTCTCTTCATGTAGTCCAGTGAGGTATGTCTCAGGTCGTTCACTCCAACATGTGCTATGACAGAGTCATAATGGTACTTGTTGCCGAGAGCCCTGAGTGCATGTGTGATCTGATGAATTCTGGGACCGGACAGACAGCTAACCATGACTTTATTTTTATCTTACCTGGTGAGTGGGACATCCATGTGTCTCACTATGGAGTCTCCAATGATAAGAAACATTTGTTTTTTGAGTGTTAACCCCTTAGGGGCTTTGTAGGTGAGACACTGGTGTTACTATGTGTCTTGGGTGCTGTGGAAATTGTGTTAGTTGTAGTAGTCTTTTGTTTTGTAGGTCTCTGGTGTTTCAGTAAGTTTTCTTGAGAGAATCTTTGAGTATGTTGAGTTATGTGTTGGATGTGTACTATGTGTATGAGTAGTGGTACTTTGTGCATGAGTAGTTGTGGGTGAGTTGACAACATCTGAAGTGTTAATGTTTTGAGTGCGAGAGAACAGAGATTCAAGATTCTTGGTGTAAATACATCTCTTGCACTCTGTAATAGAGTGAATTAGTGGAGGGTTGTCAATATAAATGAGGCAGTTACTACACTGCTTCAGGAGACCCAAGTCAACAAGTCTGGCAGGTAAAATAAGGGTAGTCCAACTGCCCATAATGCTAGGTTTGAAGAACCATTATCACAAAGGGGGTGCTTTTAGGACTGATCTAGGAGGTGCTCTGTAGATGGGTACTTCTGTTTGGGTTTTTGGCTGAGGGTTTGATAGGTCACAGCTCACTAGCAATATTTCCTAGACCGGAAATGTACTAAAGATGAGGACTACGCTAATGTACTACAGCTGCATCTAAGGGGAAACTGTCAAAATTATCTGTCTGGCTATGCAGCACAACTGCGCAGCAGTGAGCGGTGTTGCGCGACACACAAACAGAAACTGACTCAAATGTATGGCTTAAATACCAGAAGCTAAAAACTTAAAAAAAACTCAAAGGAACCAATGAGGGTGCTTACTCTAAGCCCTAGATCAATCACCCTTCCCCAGACAGGTTCCAATCAGCACAATTCTCTCACAAGGGTGCAGAAAGGCCCCCTTCCTATCAAAGCTGGCTTGGAAAATGTGCTCAGAATACAGCTGCCACTACAAACAGACCCAAATGCAGCAACCCTGTATCTGGACTGTGCTACAGCAATTTAGCTGAGAAATACTAAAAAATGTTTTAAACAGCAGAAAAACACTAAAAAATGTTTTGAACAGCAAATAAATCAGTTATTTAAAACACTGCTTCGTGGGAAAACAGAAAAAATAGAACAGATGCTTTGCAAACAGTGAAAGGTAGCAACAATTACTTTGCAAACAGTGAAAATAGCAAAAAAAAACTGCAACAGTGAAAACAGCAGCAACATATGCTTTAACAGTCACAAAAAGGCAGACAAATGCAGCACAAACAGTGCAATTTAGTTTGCAGTATTAAATAAGCAGAACACAATAAAAAGTGCAGTAAATAGTATAATCAAGCAGAAAAAAACAGGCAACATGTTTTTTGGGAAGCTCAGAAGCCTGTAGTCATTTTGTATCTCAGCTCAGAGTTGTGGTTGGTAGCCCACCTCAGTTCAGCTCGGTTCAAACAAGCAGAAACCAGCCCCAAATTATTACTTCCATCCGTATTCAAACTCAGTACAATCTGCCTCCAACAACACTGCATTAACACTTGCTGCCACAAAATCAGTTTGCTGCCATTGCCCAATAAAAAAGAAACCACAACATGTGGCACTTTAAACGTGAATGTACAGTACATGTGAAGTCGATTTAAGGACCGTCAGTGTGTGTTCATCAACAATTGCTCATAATATCTGCCTCTCATTTTCTGGGGTAATAATGGAAAGGCTGGTGGCATTTAGACGGACACCAAACTAACCACATCTGTCTGGTAGTATATTTAAGAGGGTTAAGGCTATGAGGTGCTAGGATTCATGCCGTTGGCATGGGTTTGATCCCCTCACTCATTACCTCCATACTGTGTGACTTTTAGATAGATTGGTTAATAGGTTAGTACTAGGCAAACTGCCCTTGTGGGCCATTTTAAGCCTAGCCAATTACCCCATGTGAGAATCAAACCCTGCACCTTGTGTCTGCAAGGTAAACACCTTAATCATTATGCCATCCTCCCACCCTGTAGAAAGTCGTTTAACCAGACAGCTCTCTTTGGGGCTTCTATCTGATTCATTGCTTAGTATCTGGATTAAGCTAAAACCAAGTAAATGCAAACAGCTGTGTTTTTTTTTTATCCAATCAAAGCTAAATATGTCACACACGCACACATACATACCTACAGACACAATCAACCCAACTATGAAAAAATAAGAAAGATAAAAAAATATGGATAAGTATTGACACTAACAGAAATGTTTTCAGCAATGATTTCCTATGAAAAATAATACTCATTAAGGCAGATCCTGTAAATGACACACTTTACCACTAACCAGTGGTTACTTAACTACTAGCCGGACACCAATGCTGGGTCACACCTGCAAAAGAGCTACATGTGCCTAATGGGTTTGTCTGATTAATAAATGAATAAACTTATAAGGAAATCTATAAATTTGTCTACCAAAGTGAAAAAAAGTGAAATAAAACCGTGGTCTGGGTTTCTTCATCTTCAAAGTGCAGTAAGTTTAAGGTGATGAAGCATAAACAATATGGTTTAAAGTAGCTCGCATAACATACCATCATCAAATTTGGTTTGTTAATAGCACAGTCAGTCTTCAGAAGAACACACTTGACAGATCGTCCCTGCCAATCATGAGCGGACAAGTGATCCGCTGTGGTGACCCCTAACCGGGAAAAGCCGAACGAAGAAGTCCTATATGATTTGTAGAAAAATTTAGGTTTTTGCTTGAATGTTTTATTACTATTAAAAATTCCAGGATTCAATAACAGCCCAAGTTTTTTACCTTTTATGACCTTAAATGCTAGAATCAGTTTCTCTCTGCAATGTCTACAATGTAGTGAATAAAGGTTTGCTTTCTAATATCTTTATTCATGATCTAAATTCTAGAAGGAATAAATGTTCTTCATTTACTTCCTTTGTATTAACTTCAAATTTTTAAATTGTCCAGATGTATACATACAAAATTAACTATTATACTCTAATACTGGCCTAGGTGGTGCTGCGGTAGCATAGTCGCCTCGCAGTAAGATGTCCTGTTCGATTCTCAGCTAGAGCGTCTTCTGTGTGGAGACATGTGTGAATGGGCGTACCTTCGAAGGTTGTGCGTCAGGGCCAGCAACTCGGCATGTAAAAATCTACTGCCAATCATAAGCGGACCGGAGTTCCACTGTGGTGACCCCTAACCGGGAAAAGCCGAAAGACACAACAACTCTAATACTGGCCTAATAAGGGCTACTGCAGCATGAATCAGGGGGACATTATACACTTTTCATATCAATACACTTAGAACAACAAAACAAACATTTGTAGTATGAAAGATGCAGGTTAAGGGGAACTCTAGACACCTGGTATAAACATCATATACTGTAAAGGCACTTAGAAAAAACAACAAATAGCATGAAAGAAGTGGGGGTGGGGGGCACTAGATACTCTTCATATTGTACCAGATGAGGAGTGGGGAGAATATTAGACACCAGGAATATTCTTCATTTAGAAGAGAAAAAAAAGCATTTTTTAGCGTGAAAGATGTGGGCATGGACAACACTAGACATCAGGGATACCCTATATAGTTTGCCCTAAAGACAATAAAAATTCAAACCCTATACCCTCACCAACTACACAGCAGATATTAGTCCTCTCTATCTCTACTAGCCACCACAAATAATGTAAAATATTACCTAAACTGAAAAAAAGGGGAAGGCCTTGAAGCCTGCACCCTTAACACACAGGAAGCAGCATTGCTCACCCACAATGCTAACTGATTGGTTAGTGTAGCAAGGGTTTTTCCACATAGTAAGAAGTATGGCATACTTATCTCTGACATTATTCAATGACTGCAACAGTTCATGGGCTATGAATGACAGGTAGGGTTACCACCTGTCCCACTTTGCGAGGGACAGTCCCTCTTTGGGCAGTTGTGTCCTGCAAAACATGTGAAAAAATGGCAAATGTCCTGAGATTTTAGGACAAAATTATTTTCTATATTTTATGTCATAGTTGCATAAAACAGTTATTCTGTATCTGAAACACCTACATGTTATAAGAAACAGAATAAGGAACTAAAATGCTACAAAAATAGACTTTTATTCAGGCAAAAAACTGAAGTTCTATCCTTTGTACTGGCCGTGGGTATGTTTTGCCCTGTAAAATCTGATGTTTGTAGCACAAATGTCCCCCTTTGGGCATTTGGAAAGGTGGCAACCCTAATGACAGGGAACCTACAAATATACAGCAAGAAATCTGGATAAAGCCAAAAATAATGGGGGGGGGGGGCAAAGACATCACTACTGGAAAATAGTGCAATATATTCTGTTAACATTTTCTGTACTTTTTCTGAGATCATACAGCACTGGAATATAGTGCAGGATGGCTAACCATTTGAAAAGACAGGACCCACATGAGTAAGTCACAAATTACAGAGAAAGAATGGCTGAAAAAATGGGCTTATACATGCCAAGTCAGAGGTGGCCATTTCCTCGGAATACTTCCTCTTCCCCAAGACATGGTGATCTCAACGTTCATATACATAAATTCTGGGAGTGCAAAGGGGCTTGTTAAACTGCAAAAAAACAATTTTAAAGAAGAGCAATATTTGAGATTCCCTCTTCTCCTGCAATTGCATTTTTTTTTCTTTTCTTTCAGCACTCAGTGTTATGAGTGCCGGTATTTCAATCTTCCTTCCAGTCAAAGCCACCAAATCTAATAACTTAGCAGGTGACTCATTCTATTCCAACTATATTGCTAGGATTTGGAACTCTCTTCCTTCCAGCATTACCTGTAAAAACTTTCTACCCTCACCTGGGTGGGCATTATCCTCCTCACCTTTACCCCTTCCCCACTGAACTCCATATCTAACCTCTATTTGAAAAGGCATACTTTATTAAGCTATAGCTGTTTCGATACAATCTACAGTTCTTATCTCTACCCATTTCTTTTCCAAATCTCATCTGCTACCAATGTTTAGACCCTATGTTGTGTAACTAGACTGTATACAAAGCTTATCTGTATTAATGTCCTATAGTTCTTGTTGAAAATAATTTTATAAATTCTTAGATGTTCTTAGGCCTCATACTACTGACTGTATAACAAGTACCTTTGCATTTCTAATTATTATGTTTAAACTGTTTCATATTGCACGTTTGAGCTTTTCTCCCTGGACTTCCGCTGAAAATTGGCATGTGTCCAGTCGGACTTTGCCGGTCAACAAATGCAAAATAAATAAATAAAATAAATAAATGGTTTTACTCAGAATCATTCAACCTTTACAGATTTGGTTGATTGTTATAAGCCTGTCTCCTTAGTACTAGATCAAGGACTTTCTGCAGTAGTTGTTTACATACAGTGGATATAAAAAGTGTACACAGCCTTGATAAAATGCCAGTTTTTTATGATATAAAAAAATGACACCACCATAAATAATTTCAAAATTTTTCCCACCTTTATTTATTTTATGCATCTACACCTTTACATCCTCAACAATCCTTGCATAACAGTTATCAAATACTATCGCCATTTTCTGTGAATCATGTACAAGTGCCCCCACCCACCCTGTAGCTTCCCTTAATTCTTGAATTTTCCCTCCTTTTTGGTGCTTTCTGTTACTTCTTGCCATTCTATCTGTTACTTACAGCTTAGTGACGCACAAATCTCTTTACACCCCCTGTGATCGAATTCTATATGTTCTCATGTTGATCACTGCTGCAGTAGCCTTAGCTATATGGGTTACATCCTGCTAAGGATACAACAGCTGGCCAGTTTCCAAAGCATCAGGGCACCTTCCACATGCCCAAACTGTCAAGCAGCTCGAGCTGAGCTGACATAAAGACAGAGTATGCTCCTCTGAGGCTTTTGAGGATGGACGGTTTGCTTGTGCTTTCCTTAGCTGGGCAAATAAGTTCCATTTGAAAAAAAAATTCTTCTTTTTTACTGATGTTTTATTACTTTTCTCTTCAGGAAATTTATTTTAAAGCTAGGAGTGTTGTGTTTTACTGGATTGTCTTGAGACTGTAATATACTTTTAAACGGAGCACTCATTGCTTCTGTCAGTTTGAAAGTAGTGTAAACTAACTGATAAAATATTTTAGGGGAGAAATTGTGTTTATTTTAAGGTGGTGGGGCTGCTATACTGTTTGAAGGTGCTTTTTGTGGTGTTTTTTTTTCTGTAAAAAAGTATCTTTTCTGAACTGGTAGTTTTACTGGCACTATTGCTTGTTTTCCCCAGGATAGAGGCACTATTTTTTACTTGGCCATTGAAGAGATTGCCACTCCCATGGGTCAGCCCTTCTTACAGTTACAAAAAAAAAGTTAAGCTAAAAGCCTTTGCCACCACAGTAGGCTAGCAATTTGCCTCAGCCTCAGGTGGGTGACTGATGTGGCCCTTTCTTGTACCTCAGACCACTCATCTTTATTCTGGATCCCTCTGGTGTACCACTTACAGCTACCATAGACCGGGGGGGTTAGCCACATCCTCTGTGGCTGTTGGGGTCCCCCACAGTGGGCAATGGATGAACCTCTCTTGTTGGTCCTGGGCAAAGGAACAGGGATGGTTTCCCTGTTGTGTCCAAGTGCTGAGCCCATCTCTGGGGAAGCAGCCGCTGCCATTAGTAACATGGTTAGCTCCACATTTTCTGTCAAAAAGAAACAGAAAACCAAGCATTTATCTACTCCTCCTCCTCAAATTTCTTTGGCTATGAATAGTACATTGGGACTGGCTCAGGGTTTGATTCAGGTTATTGATCCTTTTTGTAGAGTAGTTTCTGGTAAAAGAAAGAAGGGGGATCCTCCTTTCCTGAAGAGATTCAAGGTTCTGAATCTGAACAAGAAAATGCTGGGATGGATTCATGGTTTTGTCCTCAGACTTCTGATTCAGACTCCCTGTGGGGATTCCTTTTTCTCCGAGACGATTGCTAGAATGTCCCAGTGTTTTCAGTGGAATAATACTGAGGTGTCTCAGTCCCTCAAAAAATACTATGAGTTGTTACAGAAGAATTTTCCTGAACTTACACCCATTCCTCCTGTCATGCCTGCTTTAGTGGTTGTTTGACTTACTCCCTGCAATTTTCCCGATAGTCTGCCAGCCGTCCCTGAAAAGGAAGATATGCTATATAAAGTTCCTCAGTCTTTCAAATTTTTATATACTATTCCCAAACCTGACCCAGCAGCTATAGCATTAGTTGACACTTCTGATGCTAAGCACTTGTTAATTCTAATCCTGCTCTTTCTAATAAGGATGAGAAAAGTATTGATAGGTATGGGGAAAGTGTATACTTCTGCAACTTTGAATTTCTGAATTTGAAATTGTCATACTCACATATTAAAGTTTATTCTGCCATATTTTGAAACTATGAGGAATGTTTTATCTACAGTTTCCTCTTCTGAAGAAAAATCTGCTTTAAATAACTTATTTTTTTTCTATTGCACTGGTCACTACTCATTGTTTGCAGTATGTGACCGTACAGTTTTAAGAAGGTTTGCTTTGCTGCATTCTCAGAACCTTCCAGATGATAAAAAAAAGAGATTTTAAATTCTCCATTAATTAGAGATTTAGTGTTTGGCCCCTCTGCTGCAGAGGTGATCTAAAAGTGTGATGACAGGGACAAGCTGATCGAGGGAATCTCTTAAGATTTTTCAACCCTCCTTTTCCAAATTGTCCTAGGGATTTTCTTTCTCCTCATCCAGATTTGGCAAAAAATGAATAAACAGTCTCAACAGAATCCAGGTAAACAGATGTTTAAGAAGAAGTGAAAAGGAGGTTCAAAAAAAGAAGTCTCAAACCTCCTAAAACCAAGGACACTCCAACAAGTCTGAATGACTATTCCAGAAACCCTGTGACCCCCCCTCCCTCCCACTCTGGCCCTCTTTCTCTTCCAGAAAGTCTGAATCTCCATTTTTATCTCTGGCTCTGGCAACAGGCTGTTTCAGACAAATGGGTTCTGAAAATCATTCATCAGTGTTACAGGTGGGAGTTTGCAGAAATTCCACCTTTGCAGGCTGTCATTCCTCAACCTGTAAATCAGAGTGTTTTGTTTTCTTCTCTTTTTCACATGCTGTCCCAATGAGTGATAGAACCTGTTCTTCCTTCCTAGGTGGGAAAGGGGTTTTATTCAAGGATGTCCCTACTCCCAAAGAAAGAAAATGCTTGGAGACCAGTTCTGGATCTTTCTGTCCTAAACCTGTTTGTGGCAGTGCCCAAATTCAAAATGGTGCCACTTCACACAACCTGCTGTCGCTTCTTCCTCTACCAAGTTTCCTGGTAACATTAGACTTAAAAGAAGCTTGTCATCACATTCCTATTCATCTAGATTTCAGGCTTTTCTTAAGGTTTTATGTGTCTGCATCACATTAGCATTTCTCTGACTTAACCTCTGGACTATCCATTGCACCAAGAGTGTTCACAAAGTGTCTTGCTCCAGTTATAACTCATTGCAGGCTACAGGGTATCTACTTTTTTCAGTATTTGGATGACTTGCTTATCTTTGCAGAGTACTTTTTTCAAAGTGTCACAAATCTCACCCTTATGTGACAGATCTCTTACATGAGCTGGGATTCCAAGACAACATTCAGAAGTCTTTTTCAACTCCGTCACACAGGACTGTGTTCCGGGGATGTCAACGAGACACCTCAGTTCAAAGACCTTTTCTTCCACAGTAAGAAATGCATCTTTATTTAGAACTACTTCTAAATGTCATCACTCGAACTTCAGACACTGCAAGGGAATACCTCAGGATTTGGGTCTCATGGCATCTATGACTCTCACGATACCCCTGGAAGACTCCACATAAGAAAGATACAGTGGTATCTGAAATCTCTATGGTCCCAGCATCAACACCCTTTATCTTTTCCGATCCCAGTAGTGGGGTTTGTCTAAAGGAAATTCACTTAGAGAAGACAAGAGATATCCTGAAATCAAAGTATTCCCTTTTCTCTCCCTGCACCAAAGCAGTCAGTCACCACAGATGCTGCAGACTTTGCTTTGGGAGCAGTTTCAAGAGAGATAAAAGTGCAGGGGGTGTAGGACACCAAGGACTGATGCAAGCACATAAATATCAAGGAGATGTTTGCCTTGATCAAGGCACTGAATTATCTGAACCATCTTTGGCCCCTGGGACCTCTTCAAATGGTGCTGAAAATACCATAGTGATGTAGTACATCAACAAAAGTAAGGGGGGAGCCAGGTCATACCCCCTTTCCAGACTAACCATGTTAGCTTGGAGTATAGCTTCACAGCACAGTCTCACTCTACAGGCATCCTACATTCTGTCAAGAGCAAAACTGTGTGGCAGACAAAGTAAATATGACCTGGGCAGACCCTCACGAATGGAAACTAAATCCAGGTGTCTTCCAAGATTTGATCAATTTCTGGGGAGTTCAATAGACCTCTTTGCCTCCTCGCTGATCAGCCAACTGGCAAAACTCTGTTCCAGGACTCCATGCAAGAAGGCCAGTAAGACAGATGCCTTGCCTTTACACTAATATCCAGGGTAATTCTGAAGATTCAGAAGGAATCTCCCAAGATCATTGTGATGACTTCCTTCTGGCCCAGGTAATCGCGATTCTCTCTTCTTTTGGAAATGACCAGGGGTAATCACCAAAAGCTTCTTCACAGAATGGATCTATTTACACAATTCCTTGTACCTGTTTTCTAAAGATGTGCAGCAGGCACTAATGGAGGCAAGAACGCCTGCTACCAGAAAATCACATTAGAAAATAGAAACGTTTTTCCTAGTTGGTGCCAACAGCATAACCAGCACCCATTCAAGGCTAGTTGTTCTCTGGTTTTACAATATCTGTATGAGTTAAAGTAATAAGAATTGCCTTAGGATACTATGGCTATCAGTCCACATACCATTCCAAGCCTAGCCAATAACCAAAGGGCAGAATTAAACCACGGACCTTGCATCCATTTGGTAAAAAGTTTATTTGTTATGCCAAACCTAACCATATAGCTAAGACTACTGCAGTAGTGATCAATATGAAAAAGACAATACAGTTGTGTAAGTTGAACTTACCATAACAGTAGACATTCGAATGATTAGCACTGCAGTAGCCACTCTCTCCTGACATTCCCCCTTGTTTTTGGATGTGTTTTTTATGCCAAGGTGTGGACATTTGTTTTTGTTATTCTTAGCCTTGTCCTTTCAGGTCTCAGCCTCCCTCTCTGCTGGCAAGAAAGCTCTGAAGAGCTTTGTGTCCAAACTTGTCTTTTACTCAGCATATCTCGAGTTGCTTGACAGTTTGGGAAAGTTAAATGTGCCTTGAATCTTTGGAAGCTGGATGGCTGTCATATACTATGCAGGATATAACCCATATAGGCTACTGTAGCAGTGATCATTCGAAGATCTACTGTTATGTTAAGTTCAGGTTACGCAGCTGTATTTTCTTTTCTTATAACTGTGTATACATAATTTCAAACACATAATGCTCGAGTTCCAAAGAGCTGCAGCCCAATATAATTTTTCTAGCTTTGAACGGATTAACAGATCTCTTTTCTGTTACAATATATTACAGTCCTACTCTGAAAACATTAACATACTTTCATTTACACATACAAGGTCTGAATACAGAAAATATTTTTAACAGAGCATTCAAATATCAAAAAAAAAAATTATGAAAGAACAACTTTTTCATGTCAGCCTCATAAAAATTTGCTCCTACAAGAATCAAAGTTTCAATTCTTATGACCCAACTCTCCATCTTTAAACAGGCCAATAATATAATTATATTAAATATTTTGTTCTTTCATTCATCTTGTTTACATTTACATTTTCACATGATCCTCACCTTTTACTTAATATTCTTTACGCACCTGTGCAGGTAGACCTTTCCATCTTCTCATCATTCTAACAATAAGTTTACCAATATTGTTTCTATGATCTAATTGTATCCATCTTACTAATCATGAGACTGAGGTACCACCAGTCAGATTATAGCACATATGAGCACAAACACATACAGTCAAGTTTCAATTGTCATTAAAATTTTTGAAAAAATTCTGCCGTACTATGAATTTTTTCTATGTTTTCACATTTGCAAACTTGGAATGTCCAGACTGGGAAGTCTAATTTTGACAAGAGTCTCAAAACTAGTTTTAAAATGGTTAAAAAAATACTGCAACACATACACAATGCTACAATATTTTTAACAGAGCATTCATTAATCAATGTGCAATAACACAGTATTAACGGAAGATGTAATACAACCCCCCAACCATGAACATGAAGACAATTTCACACAGAAATAGCAAAATTAAATTGTGTTGCAAGAATATAATCAAATAAAGTATTTTTTAAAGATTTAAATATTAATCATTATATTAATACCATAAAAAGGCCACAACAGAGTTAAGTGAGTAGAAGAAAAGTCGTACTGTGTGTGTCAAGGTAAGACAACCTGCCAGTGGTCCTTTCTTCATTAAATTTCACAATTTTCTATTTGCATTTGTATACTTATGGCAATTATTTGGCCACAGGTAAGTCCCAATCTGAACAAAATTGTTTCCAAAACATTAAAGCAAGTGCTAGGAAAGTTATAATATCCAGCCTGATCCACAACTAGAATTAGTCTGGAAGAACACAAACAAATGGCATTTCTCCCTAATAACCAAAAGCCACCATAAGACCTTTCAGGTGCTGACTGTCTAAATGCATTTTTTTATTACTTCATCCTTGTGTTAAGCTCGAGCAGGACCAAATTGTATATAAACAACGTACTTGTGGTTGATTACAATGCCAGCAGAGGTCACTCGGTTCCCACTCTTTACCTTTCAGTTATACTGGTGAGTATTGCCATTGACAAAGGGCTCTTTATACCCTTGGACCTTCCCAAATACTCTACTGTCTTTACACAAATGATCCATTCATTCAATCAGAGTAAGAGCCAGGCATGCCTGGCCTGGATCAGAGTCTGATGACCCATTCATTCATGGCTGGTGTACTATATCAGCCCATTTTCTTCCCCAATGTTGACAATCCAGTGGCAGGAAGTAGGCCAAATACCATGTCCAGTAGAGCAGCCTACTATTCCTGTAGGAGCACCCCCTACCCTTAGTACAGGTAGCACAAGCTCACAGGCTTAAGCTACACAGAGGCAACATCAAATACTCCCACTAGGTGTCATCCACGTGGTGAGTTAGAGCCACCTTTTTCACCTAGGATGGGTGAGCCAGCAGCAGCCACTAATTCTAATCCACCTGCACCTACTCCCTCAGGGACTTGACCCACTAATGGAACTCAGGGTGCCTGCATCTTACTCAGATCGTTTTCTCTATGTCACAAATCTGGCAACTGACATTTTTATGACAGTAAATTCTGATAAAGGGGAGCAATCCCGGAGCAGGATAGTTTTAATAATTACCTTACAGTTTTGCCACACAGCAGTAGTATTCTTTTTGTCTAAGCCTCAAGTAATCCTCATAACAAGACCTCTGCTTTGCCCAGAAAGTTTATATACAAGTGTTTTAAGATTTAATCTCTTACAGTCTAACTGGAATAAACTCTATACAGCAGTCCCAACAAGGATTTAGTTTTACTGCCTATACAGACTTACTTACTTCTAAACGCTTCACAGAAGTATTGGTACCATTTTAACGCATTTTCTGAGGCTAAGCTATTATATTCCACAAATGATTATATTATTTTTACCACGCTTATCCCAGATACCCAATATAAAGATAAAATTGTTAGCTATCTAGCTAACCCAGAACATAGATTTGCCATCAAATATGATTCACTTAATGTTCCAAATTCTTTGACAAAAGGAATAATTTGTAATGCAACTGTTAGACTTTATAAAATATTTCTCAAAATACAGTTATTAGCCCCTCTGAATTTCATAGGCAAGTTCTAGGCTAGTTGCCCTTGTGGGCTATTTTAAGCCTGGCCAGTTTGTCTCGCTGTACCTTGTGTCTGTGAGGTAAATACCTTAACCATTGTGCAAACCCACAAATAAATCACAATTACATGGTAGCAAGGCTTAATGGTGTATAATTTTGTGCAGCGGAAATACAAGGACTACAACAATCTCTTAAGAGAACAGCTTGACAAAAGAACTGCATGGGCTTAATTTATATGCAATGTAAATGGTACAATGTGGGTACACACAAGATGATATTAACAGCATCTTTGGTGCTAGGTCAACAGACATTAGGGATATATAAAAGACTTTTGGTCCACACTGAATGAAGAGCAAAAGAAATACATGAACTATGCCATAATACAGCTATAAGCAGCAGCTTCTCAGAAAGTAGTCCTTTAATTAAGCATTGAAGGCATGTTTATTGGGACTGATCCTTACAAAGAAAATTAACTTGTTTATTTGTTTGCTGAAACATGTATATTTTTGCTTTATATGAGAATGACAACAAGATGAAAAATGTTTTCCCTGATGTCTCTAGCAGAGGCCGTCTATTAGTGGTACATAATGGGGGCAGATGAGAGTTGGAGAAAACCTTGTGAGCAAAGCAGAGTAGACTAACAGAAGGAGGATGGCAGAATTCCAGATAGTCTAGTTGGCACAGTCACTGTGGTATAAAGAAAAAGGGAGGTGTGGAAGAGGTATTTACCCCCCACCCCCGCACACACACACAATATAGGTTCCGAGTTTCAGAGGGGCTGATGGCTGTGAAAGTGGATATCTTGTGCATGAACCACTTTTAGGAAGACCACTGTGATATCTGTGGTCTGGGAAGACAAAGACATGATTTTATCCTGCTAGCTTGTCTCGTGGATTTTTTGACAGAAGTAAATGCAATTTACTAAACGCTTAGAAATCATCTATTTTGTACAGGCAGCATCTTTTTCTCTTCATCAGAGGCCATAAAAAAAAAATGAAAATAAAAAACAGTTGTGCAGGTTTCCTGAAGTCTTTTTTTCTGTTTCAACAGAATCTCAATTGCCTGTTGTAAATGCACATTGAATATCTTATTCTCCATCTTTTATTCTGGGTAAAAGAAAAAGTACAGCTGTGTTAGGAAGTTAATGTAAATGTTAGAATGTATTCACTGCTGCATTTCTGATCGATGGGATATCTTGCTTGCAGTTATTCCACAGTCAGGCCGACTTTCACAGCTCTGCTATCCCCTGGCTTCAGTCAGCAACCTTGCACTGAACTGTAACTGTGTTGGTGCTATAAGAGGGGGACACCAGCTGATGCTGTCTTTAGATTTTTATTGCCCTGGCAAGGCCAAGAGCATTGCCATGGTGCCAGGGCATGAGTGGACAAGATGGAAAAACCCCACTCTGTCTCACAAGTCTACTACAAAGATCCTTAACTTCCTCCCACAATGATATGTTGGTTCATGGATACAGGGGTCTAGTAGAGAGGAGAGGTAAAGAAAGTGGTGAATAAGGGCAGACTCACCCCAACCCAAGGGAACCACTGGGAGTGAGAAAGGAGAGGTGAAGTGAATACGGACTGCAAGCATGAATGTATTCAGGCATCTATATTTATTATAAGTTCCTAAACACACCTGAATTGTCTTCACTTTACAACTCACTGTTGCAGTCCTGATTCAAGGGATGGTTCACAGGCAATGAAGACTATAGGGTAGTTGTTAAGGTGTGGGTGTTTTAGGAGATTAAAACAGCGTAAACAAAAACCTGCCCTTGCCCTGGATGCAAACCTAAACTGTAATGGTTAGAAAAGGTGTGGGCAGAGGACCAGATAGCTGCTGCTAGGATGGACTAAGCACTTATCGTTTTTAGAAATGTTATGGTGGCTGCCATAGCTTTGGTGGAATGGACTTTCACTTTCACAGAGACTGACTTCCCATGAGCTGAATGACAAACAAATGTGATGGGGAAGCCATGTTGTCAGCGTCTTCTCACTGATTATTTTTCCTTTAGCAGAAGAACAAATGATTGGTCTAATTTTAAGTTCTTATCTCTGTACAAATAAAATTGAAATACATACATATGTATGTATGCTTATTTCTTTACTGGGATGGTCCAATTGTGCAATTATTTGATCCCTTTTAGCAAAGTTTCACAGAGAAAAGCTTCATACACAATAGATTATTCTGTTCAGTACACACTATAAGTGAATAGAACAGTAAGTGGAATTATACAAGAATCTCAAATTGAAATGACATCCTGAGATAAACTGTAGTGCTATAAAACATTTATATTTCTGGCATGACATAACAGTTACAGCAGTCTATAGATGTCACAATTTGATAAAACAGACAAGCAGTGTAATCTAGTACATCCAGAGAACATAAATCCTTTCACTGTTATTTTGGGAATTAAGGAAGATCACAAGAAAGCTGGATAGTTTGGATTAGGGATATCCCTGTAACTATTTTAGGCATGAAGGAGGGGTTACTTCTAAGGGTTACCATGCCTGGTGAAACACTGAACCACACCATTCTCCACACATCAGTACCTGATGATGTAAAATCCTCCTGGCTATGATCACAACCATAAAAAATAATATGCAATGTAACAAGAACTTAAGTGATGTTGACTCAAAGGGAGGTGAAGTCATCTTTTCTAACTCAAGACTGAGGCCCCACTGTGGAGTATTCAACTTCCTAGGTGGTCTCTTGGACCTGGAGTACAAACGGGACCCATTTCTAAATAGGCTGAGACAGTAGAAGCATGTACTTTCAATGAAGCATAAGAAAGGCCTGTTTTGAAAATGTCTGACTGGTACTCGAGTACCAGTGTCATCTTTACTTTTTGGAAATGGGGAGGTCATTCCTGCAGAGGCACCAAAGGAAGAACATTTTCCATTTAGCTAGGTATGACTTCTTTGTGACAGATTTGCTAACCTCCATCATAATTTGTAGCATGTCCTCTGAAAACTCGTAATTACATGGCATAAAATTTAGATCATTCCAACTGTCAACCTTAGGAACCCTTTGTTTTATGTTAGGAGACCCACACACTGAGGCAGCATCCTCCATTTTTCCCTTGACAGACTTAGCAGGAGGGAGAACCAATGTTGTCTGGGTTAAAGGAGAGCTATTAGACTGGCCTTTGGCATATCCTCCGTATTTTTTTGAAATATCCTTGACATCAATGGTACTGGAGGAAAATCATAACAAAATAGGCCTGTCCAGTTTAAGGATAAAACTTCCATCGTCTATGTTGCTGGAGTTAGGTGGCAAACTTTCTCAGCTGCATGCTCTGTGATGAAGCAAAACTATACACTTCTGGCAAACCCCACAACATTTGTTCAACATTCATTTGTGTGCATTTAGCCTGTCTGACAACATCTTCTTCTGTGATTGAAGTCATTTCCACCACATGTGCAATATTACAGGCCTGCACTGCCAGCCTGTACAGGACGCAAGAGCATTTACTCATTGCTTTTTATGTAACACACCACTGTGGCATTGTCTGAGAGGACTTGGGAGTATTCCACTTGTTTAAAATTGTCTGACGACCCTGACAAGAAATACCACTGTCATAATCTCTTTTACATTTATATATTTCTTTCTCATATTTTGGTCCCATGTGCCATGTACTTTCATTATCCCAACACAGGCTAACCAGGCTATGTCTAAAGAGCCTCTGTTTAGGTTCTAAATTCACTGCACTAACCTGAAGGGCATACTCATGTTGAGTTGATGACAACTTTATCACCATGAAATCTCTTTCCTTATACAAGGGAGAATGGAGATGCCAGTTTATAGTAGCTAAGAACATCACTACACTGACAAAGAGAACAGTCCCTAAAGCACTCGACAGTTAGCTACACGGCATCTCTGCTCTCATGCATGGTCTCTACCTAAATAAGGCAGTTGTCCAGGTAAGGCTAAATAAATTTTGCCCCATGTCCTGCAGCAGGCTACTACTGGAGTCACGCATTTAGTAAAGATTCCGAGTACCAACAGGAAGTTCAGATAACTGAAAATGCTCACCCTATTGCTAATCTCAGAAATATTTTGTGGCTAATGGCAATAGGAAAGTGTAGGTTCCTTGAGGTCAAACATCACTAAGCAGGCATGGGAAGACAAGAGAGAAGGCACTGCAAAGCCAACATTTTGTACTTACGCACAATGAGGAGTTTGTTAAGTTTTGACAGCTCAAGGATTGGTTTTCATGTACATTCCTTCCTGGGCACCATGAACAATTGGAGTGATAGCCTTCCCATCTTCTGCAGAGGGAACTCTCACGGTGGAACCCTGTTCTAGCAGTTCCCTTAGCAGCAGTGGCTTGAGTTCAATCTGCTGCTTAGGTACTGATGAGAAGCCCCCAAAACTTTAGTCTGCTTAAAAACTGAGTCTGTATCCTTGTTTTAGGATGTTCAAACACTCATTTGTCCTTTGCGATGTTTTACAGTTGTTCCACAAACGGGACTAAACATCCTGATATCTAGGTGGTAGACTGGTTTAGGTTGGAATTTTGGGTGCTGAGGATGGGGCAGCCTAGATCAGTCAATGCTCTTCCCTTTAGGGGTCAGTGTCTAGTGGCCCTTAAGCTTCCCTTTTGGTTTTGTTTGCCTTTCCCTTCTGAATTTATCTTTTTCCATTCTAGCTTTATCCTTTTCTTGTCTTGGGTAGGAAGGCCGGAGTTTAAAGTGGAGTTTATGCTGAACTTTGGTGCCTGGGATAGAAAAAGCTGTTTGACAGATTGCAGTCCTGCCCTTTTCCTTCATTCTGTTTAAAACGCCTTTAGCAAGATGTCTGAAGAAGAGATCCTTGTCCAATGGTTCTTTAAGAAGCTCGGACTTGGACTGGCAGAACATGGGTATTCAGACATAACTGACTTCATATCTGGTGCATTACATGATGTATCTAGTGCATCACAGCCCCATTTTTTAAGTGCTTAAGAACATGCAAAAGGTGTTCACATATGGTCTATGTGAAATCCTTGTTTGTCTTCTTGGATCTAACCCTCATCTTCTTCAGCAGTGTGTGCTGGTAGGTAAACACACGTGTTTGACAGTTCAAAGTTCTAAAGCCAAGAGTAGCAGAAGTATAAAATGTCTTCCTAAATCTCTAGGATATTCTGCTTTCCGTATCACTGGAATGGGTTTCCTGGTTACAGCCAAAGTGGATCCCTTACAAGAATCCAGGGACAACATAGCTGGATCTGCTAACGAGTTCTTATAAAAGAACTTATAGGACTTCTTGACCATGGAAAACCAGTCAGGCTTTCTTGGAGCAGTGATATGGACTCTGGCTCCATAGATGCATAACCAGAAGATCCTCCCAGACATCCAGAACTGGAGCCACTGCAAACAGCTTCAGGCTCAGGTAGGCTCATGAAAATTTTATATGTGAACTGCACCTTTAAGTACTCCTTGGTCTCACCAGATGAATTTCTCCATCTTGTGAAGGGTGTCCTCAAAGGAGAAACCTTCTGGTGGGTAAGCAGAGGATAGGGTGGACGATGTCAGAAACCGATGGAGCTGTGAACTTCCCAAACAGACAAGTTCATCTGTCTCAGAATCCGGGAAATGTGAGTTCTGTACTGGTGGCCTCTGGCCTTGGACAGCTTGCTATGACTTCATAGACATAAAAATCCAGGTGAATCTGCTCTCATCCATAGTAATCAAAGTATGCATATTACTCATTGGTATCCTTGAAGGAGACTCTTCAGCAGCCAAAGAATTAAAAGTGCTGGTCCAGGAGGACATGCAAAAAGTTGATGGTGTAGCCGCAAGAAGAGAAATAACACTAGAGGCCTTGGCTGATAATGACACCAAAGACGGGTGTTGCAAAAGTGCCTCTCCATGCTTGTTCCTGCATATGTTAGGGATGCCACAAGCTTGCATCGGCCTGTCTCTGGTATCCCACTGCTTCTCCTCATGCCTGCCGCTTTTCTCCACACTTCTGAGTGAATACACAAAACTGGCTCCTACAGGCTTTATCTGAGTCCACTGTGACATTGAAAAAGGCATTCATCCTCATTCGAGTTGCAAACTTTGAGACAGAGACTTAGCCCTGTTTTTACATGCTCTCAGGTGAAGGGTGCAAAGTGCAGACAGGAGTCGCTGCCATGCTCTGGCCCAAAGCAGAAAAGGCAAAGAAAGTGAAATTACATTATCTTTTTTTCCACACTCCAAACAAAATACTCTAATTCCTATGCACTGCAAAACATTAAGGCTTAGCAGCAACCAAAAGTTCAGAAACAAAAAAAAAAATTCACCAATGGGGTACTTATCTGTACTTTGGAATCAGGTCAGCTGACAGACTGACAAAACTGAAACAATGGGATGCACTGGACTGTGCAGGGTAACAAAAAAAAGAGAGAAGATAGCATCAGCCAATGCTCTGTCTTATACCACTGACATAATAATGCTGTAGCAGGAGGGAGGTGGCCGAAGCCTCTGGGGAAGGTAGAGTTGTGGAAGTCAGGGTATCCAAGGGCTATCTACCATCAGGATATCCCATGAATCAGAATCACAGCTGTGAACAGTGCAATACACACCACTGGCTAAATAGCTTGACTACATGCTACCTCAGCAATTACTTTAGGCATAAAGGAGAAGTTATTCCACAAGCTGCTTCTGTGTTTATGGAAGACAACAAAAGGTTCTTTAGCCAGAAGGACCTGCATTTCTGCAACCCTTACAGCTGATGTAACTACAGATACAAAAACCGTCAGAAAACAGTTTTCCGACAAGTAAATTAATTCCAAAGCTACTGGTTCACAGAAGATATATATTTTTTTTCTAGCAAGAAGTTCACGTCTCAGATTGGAGGCTTGATGCACTTCTGTTGCCTGAAATCCATTATGAATTGTTTGACAGTTGGTTTCACTGTCAAGGAAGGTTCCAAATATAAGCAAGGTGAGATGGCCAACAGGTGAACTTTAATGAAGGAATGTGCTAAGCCACTGAAGAATCTGTGAAGTATTGTAAAACCATTGGTCACATCCCCCTTATAAAGTGCATGTCTGCCCTTTGACACCAAAGAGAAAACCCTTTCCACTCACATGATTTTCTACTTCTAGTTCTAGTCTCCCTCAAAATATTCAGCACATCTCTAAAACTTATGTGCCTAAAGGAAAGAAAAGTTGCATCTTTCAAGCTGATACATTCATGGTGGACAGATTGTGGTATATGAGAGATCCTTTGCACTGCATCAAAAGGTTAACTTGCAAGTGGAAGTGGGATACAATATTCCCTGACCAGCTGGCCCAGGTGTAAAATCTAATGTTGCCTTGGCCAGAAGGGAGAATAAGTGTTAGTTATGGCCTCTTCTCACTTATTTTCTGGATTACTCTGGTAAGCAAGCAAGGGGTAGGGAAGGCATATGATCACAGGTCTCTCCAGTTCAGGGAGAATGAATGCACTGCCCAAGATTTTCTCTGAGGTGCTTTAAGCAGAATTTGTTTAGTCAACTGATAATCAGAGAAGCAAAGATGCCTACGTCTGGTACACCACATCTGTTCACCACTGGCTGAAACACCTTGTGGAGCATCCTTTTATGTGGGTCCACTGAAGTCCTGATCAAATGGTCAGCAAAGGAGATTTCTTCTAAGGGGATGAAAGTAGCTGTTAGCAGGGTACTGAATTTAAGATCCAGTTCCTAAATCTACACTGCCAACATGCACATCTGGAGTCAGTACCTCACACTTGCTCACTCACCATGACTGTGGCATTGTCTGTAACACAATCAAATTCCTTGTCTCCAAATACTAAATGCCTGAAGTGGATAGTGAACTGCAATCACTTCTTTCATATTTACATGGAGCTTGTTCTCCTCTGCCTTCCAGCTTCCCTGTATTCAGCTTCTGGACACAGACTCCCTCCCCATGCCTGATCTGATGCATGAGTGATGACAGTCTGGTTAGTAGTGGTCAACCTGAAGGGCACACCCATGTGGATCTCGATTTAATGTATCCACTACAGCAACTCTTTCTTAATGGAGAGTATTATGGTCTCTGGGTGGGCTTGTTGTGCTAGTTCCATAGATTCCTCAGGCATCACTACATTTTCATTACTTGGAGCTTGTTATGAGGGCATCATGATGATGGTTGAGGCTATATGGCCCAGCATACATGGGACCTGAATGGCATTCCACTGGATCTTTGGTGTAACAGCTTTGAAGAGGCACCCACAAAGATGACACTGATGCTGGGGCTTAAATGTGACATCTAAAGGTTCACTACTGTGTCTGAAGTAAGCAAATCATTTTCATACAGATAAATGTAGATGCCCTTGGGTCTGCAGAGTGCTACTAAAGGGGCCAAACATTGGAAGAATATTCTGGATGCAGGTTTTATGACTTCTGAAGACTGGAATGAGCAGATAGGAGTGTTTTAGATATACAATACCCCAGAATGCCTGGGTTTAGCATGACTTGCAGTGTGTGAAGAGTCAACCTTTTGAACGTTGTCACTTTTAAAACTTACTTAGCCTTGAAAGCTCAAGAAAAAGTCTTCAGGGTCATGGTTTCTGCAAGATGGGAAGAACCTGGAACAGAGGTCTTTTTTTTTCCTGTTCTCAGTGCCCAGAGATGACATTTCTTCCAATATGGGTTTTTTTTAAATGCACCTCATTTCCCTGTACCTTGGGAATCCCATTTTTATGGACTTGAGACCATCTGAAGTTTGTAGGTCCTGGAAACAGTCTTTAGGATCCACCTGTCTGAAGTTATTAGCAGCCACTATGAGGCAAGATGCTAGTTCACCTCCTATCATGGGGCAAAGGTCTAAAAAGGGGGTAGGAATGGGCTGGGATGGGGTTTTGCATTAGAGGGAGGGATAAGGTTGTGATAGTCACAGCTGGTCCCTATAGGCAGAAAAGCCTCGCTGCCCACACCCGCGTCTCCATCCTTTACTGCTTGACAGGTTTTCCTACCTTTCAGCTGATTTCCTCTGCATGGCTTCCATTAGAAAGGACCTTGTTTAGAAGGGTAATCCTGTTATACTTAGAATAAGCTACAATATCCTGTTATACTTATGAAGGGTAAGCTGGAATACGTGCTTGTTGAATATGTGCTTGAGATTCCATGAGCTTCACACTGTCTTCCACTTTTTGAACAGATTATCAACCTGGAGTCCAAAGACCAGCTCTCAGTTTAGAACGGCATTAGAGCAATAGTTGAAGAACCTGCTTAACGCTGATGGTGAGGGCTCCTGTCAGATGAACAAAGATGCTTTCTGTCAAATGCGTCTTCGTCTAACTGCAAATGTCAAAAATGCAAAATGACGAAGCGGATTTTAAGCGACTTCTTTCCCTGGGAAAGAAGTCGCTTGGCCGCTTCTGTCACTTTGCCATTTTCAGCACTGTAGTGCGATCTCGGAGTTGGTATATTTAAGTAGGGGGGATGTGGGGGACACAGCCCCCCACATGGGGGGTGTGGTGGGTGACCCTCCCCCCACTTAAAATAATGTTTAGTATTTTTTTTTTTTTTGGGGGGAACAGCAAATATTTTCCCTGGGAAAAAATCTGCTGTTCTGGCTGTTCGCTCTTTTTTGTTTTTGTTCTTTTGTGGTCGATATAACAGCATTCGATCTTTTGATCGTTCCAATGTTATAACATAGACCTGATGGTGATTACAGCAATGCAGTATTGATCAATAAAGTGCTGCAACTCTGAATGCCTGTTTGCAGTTTTATCAACATGCACTGCTGCATAATCAAGCTGCATGATATCTGTAATAATGAAGAGAAGCATGCCTTTCTCTGCACATTACCATTTATATCTACTTACACACTCATTTGTGTAGCACAGCAGTGTAATCAGTATTACTGTCTCCTCGTAATAAAAAGGTTCTGTGTTTCACTTCTCAGCTGGGTTGTCTTCTATACAGAGTCTCCAAGTTCTTACTATGCTTGCATGGGCTTTCTCCATGAACTCCAGTTTCTTTCTACATGAAAGAGACATGAAGGAGGTAGTTTTCTGACTCTCTGTCTCACCTAGACATATTTGTGGTGTATGTGTGTGTGAGATATGGAAGAAGACCTGGCTAGCTACTTCTGCTCCCTCCTTGTCTAGTAAACTCTCAGAATAGTATCAGCTGTTCATGAGCTTGATGCAACTCAACATCACTGGTTGGATGGACAGATGCACTCAATTACATGTACAGTGAAAGCTTGTGTACCTATGCAAATAAGGTCTATGAACTGGAAACACCCTCCACGTTGCCAAGAGCCACATAAATGCTCTTTGTGGAATGAATAACTTGGCTAGGAATTCCAGCCAAAGTTTCTTCATACTGCCCAAGTCCTACCTGGGGTCTCCACATGAATGAGCAGAAATAAGTACAGATTTATGATGGGGGTTTGGATGCTGCATGCTGGAACTAGAATAAACACTTTAGGAATGGCTCACTTTTTCCACTATGGTGACAGCTGTTAAAGGCATTGGCTACAATCTGGTATGTTGCTGCTAGAAAAAATGACCTAACAATTAGCATTAATTATAACTTTGTAGGTTAAACTTGGCCAGTGCCATAAAACTAATGGTTGAATAGTAGCCTCAGTGTATCTATACTGGGGATATAGGGTTACTGCTGGGTAACATTTTTATGGATAATCTCCTGTACAAATGAAAGCTGGCTGACACTACTTGTATGACCTTCACACACCTGTACAACAGCAGGCAGAAGCCACTTGTCAGGAATGGTGGCACCTAATAAAGATGTTTAGCAGCTTGATGGGACCAGATGAACTGCTCCTTTATTCATAATTTAGTTCAATTTATACAATTGGTTATGCTTTGGGATTGTTGCATCCAGTGAGAACAAATGAACCGACCCTTCCCATAATTTAATTTATGCTGATGACTAACATGATAGGATATGCAGTCATTATCATCAGACAGGCAAATGAAAAAGTGCCTGCATGACGAAGGCAGGCATGCATCAGGCCCTGTTTAATTTGCAAACTCTAGTTATTTATATGCAAGGAGACTAACAGAATGTGACTGGTGGCTTACTGAGGAACATACATTATCTAATTCATGCACATACAACCAGGGATTATACCTGTGCCTTGTAGGGACTGCACTGTGAGATAAGCTGCACCTGACAACATAGGACTTGACAGAAATGCTAGACATTCCATATTATAAAGATGTTAGCACAGCTGTTATGTCAGTAGGCATCATTACAGAGGGATGCAAGCATTCCTAGCTTTGTGATGACATTACTACTTATAGCATTCATGCCACTAGTGAAGTTACATCTGCTTTACACATGACATGCTCGTTCAATTATCTACTCTCAGAAATGTGAATTCACTTTGCACAAGACCTGTTTACATACTAACCAACTACTGCCAGCGAATGTGCAATAACTTTGCACAAAACCTGCTTACTTACTAACTACTACCAGCAAGTCTGCATTAACTTTGTACAAAACCTGCTTACTTACTGACTATTACCAGCGAATGTGCATTTACGTTGCACAAGATCTGCTTACTTACTAACTACTGCCAGAGAATGTACATTAACTTTGCACAAGACTTACTTACTTACTAACTACTACCAGCAAATGTGCATCCGCTTTGCACAAGACTTGCTCATTCAGGAACTACTACCTGGGAATGTGCATCCACTTTAAATGAAACCAGAGATGTTTCTGGAAGAACATAAACATAGAACATGCTTGACAATGTTAAGCAGCATATTTACAGCTAAGACAAGAAGGCCATGATAATGCAGATGTATTAATAATGGCTAATCTTGCAGAAGAGACCATACATACACAGTCTGTTTCATACTTCTTGCGCTATCAGTCAGGCCTCGCACCATCCGACTGTCCAGGTGTATGTGACAAACATGACAGTATGGAATCTTACACAGTTTGAAGACCCCTAAGTAGGTCGCATGATACTGAATGACTCTGGCTCACTTAAATGAACCCTTTAGATACCCCAGAGATATACAGACTTGTATTCGGTGTAACCTGGCTACACTTTAAGAGGATGATATGCACAAAAGGTGGGAGATTATGGGACCAGGTAGGTAACCTCATACGCAGGTGAAATATATACTACTTGGAGGGGTAGGGGATTACCCAGAAGGAAATAGATGACAATGCATGCTGATGTGAAAGTAGGCAACATTTTCCAGAAAAAAGTATTCTCTAGAATTTTCTTACTGTTCACTGATGTATTAACCAGTGGTTCCTTAACCATTGTCTTCTGCAGTCTGAAAATGCATGTAATTTTAACCTCAAAAATTCTGCTGCTGTACAACCTCTTGTTTGAGCTTTTCTTATACTGTAATATTCAAGAGACATAGAAATATATCAGTGTGTTTGTTTACCAGTCATCAGTTTTAGCTTGGTTAGGTATACAGAGTATCATAACCCAACTCCTTTTATATTGTGCCTTAAAGTTAAAAAGAAATAAATTTTTTTAAGACATCAGATGGATAATCAATGTCAAAATATACTTTGTTTGTCCTGTATTAGACATTTTCTCACACAGATGACCCAATAAATCTGGTCTTACTTATTGCATGATTAAATGCGCACTACAGTTAATCTCTCTGTGACGAAAGCTTAATACTCCAAATAGACAATTTGTGCAGCTCACATGCCTACTGCAGCACAAAATCAATCATGCCCTAACTCCTGCATCTTTGAGAACTTTAATCGGTTATAAAATTATATATCTAACTTTTACTTCGGTAAGTTTGAATTTTCCGGCTTGTTCTCATGTCTTCCATATCACCTGAATAAGCTCAGTGTCCAGCAATTCCATTTTTCGGTCATTTTCTAGTGTTGAAGCACCAGCTGTTTCTGCAGTCACTACAGTGTCTGAATATTTGTCTACATCACGCACACGTCATTTCTCATCTCTAACAAAAAATCTTTCTGCACAGCTTCCATTGTTTGCCCCACATTTTTTGGCTCTCTTGCACCTTCTGCCAAGTGATAATCAGCTCTACCGCAACCAGCTAACCCATTCATTCCCTCCTCTCCAAGGATGAGAGTCAGCTGAGAGGTGCCATCATTTAGGCAGCCATCAGGGTGGTTCGAGGGTTGTTCTGTTCCTGCACTATGTCCCTGGTATATGCTCAGCTATTCAAGAGAATACAGTTTTTAACAGACTATCTGCATTAGTTGTCCCTAACACAACATAAAGGTCATCACCATCAAGCAGAGCGTCCAACTTTTCCAAAAGCATCGGAAGTACAGAAGCTGCTGTCAACCTCCAAAGGGGTCAGAAAGTGGATGGCAGGCAACACTGACACTAATTCTGGCATTGGTAAACCACTTCTTCAGTTGCAGAATCCTTGAATAGACATATGGTCTAATTCTCCTATGTTTCCCTCACTTTCCAGCACTTCCTGATGTTGGCTCTCCTTTCTTTGACTATATATAGGGGGTTGAAGTTCTCCATATTTTTGAAAATTTGGTTTAAGTCTGTGGCTGGAAATCATATTAGCTCCAGCAAGAGATAGGGGGTTTAATAGTTTCACCGTTTTTTCTAGTAAAATTTATTTAAAATTTTAAAAAATTATCGTTGGAAACTATATGGCCATAACTGGACTGAGTGACTGAATTTTCTTATCCAAATAAAGCATCAGAAAAACAGAAAAAGGACCCAAGACAGCAGAGGCCAAAAGACCTTTTTATCCTGGTTCCATATATGAATACCAGAACTAGGGAAGAGTCAGCCCACACGCAGACATCCATAGAGCACTGCATTTGGGGTCAGCAGGTGAACAACTATGGACAACGAAACTGCAATATGTAATGAACACAAACTGTAACAGTGATCCTTATAACAAATTTCTAATAATGATCTTTATTATTAGTGAGAAAAAGGGCGGCCATGGTGGTGCAGTGGTTAGCATTGTAGCCTCACAGCAAGAGGTTCTCCAGTTCGATCTTTGGCTGGGGTGCCATCTGTGCGGAGTCTGCATGTTCTCCCTGTGGTCGCGTGGGTTTCCTCCGGATGCTCCGGTTTCCTCCCACATCCCAAAGACATGCTGCAGGTGGATTGGACACTCTAAATTGGCCCTAGGTATGTGTGTCTGTGTGTGTGTGTGTGTGTGTGTGTGTGTGTGTGTGTGTGTGTGTGTGTGTGTGTGTGTGTGTGTGTGTGTGTGTGCTTTCTGTGGAAGGTTGGGTGCCGGGTTGGCAACTCAACACTGTAAAACTCCACTGCCAATCATGAGCGGACAGCTGATCTGCTGTGGCGACCCCTAACCAGAAAAAGCCGAAAGAAGAAGAAGAAGATTATTAGTTAGAAAAAAATGAAATGATGGTGAGGTGAGAATGAAACTTTGCACTGGAACAAGAGTAAAAGTACCGAATACAAAGCCACTCATCTATCAGTTTTTCAGACAAAAATGTTAAAGAAAATACATACATGAAAATAGAGGAAAAAGTGGCCAAACGAAGACAGAAACATCACTGAAAGAGAACAAGATGGTTTAAAAGTCCATTGACTGAGAAAACACAACAGATATGGATAAACAGAATATATGTTAGAGTTATAAGGATAAACAACTGAAAATAGTCTGTGAAGTATATAATGAATGGTTATTAGAAGCAGGGCTTAATACATCAAGTAAGGTATGAAAGAACAGGGAAGTTAAAAAAAAAAACAAACGGATGCCAAAGACAAAGAAACTGGCATCGTTTAACATTGTTTTATGCAGATTATAATATTTTGGACAAATTATCTTAAGCATACCTCTCAACCTCTTAGAACAATAACAAAGCCTAAAATCGGGGGGGGGGGGATGCCCCTAAACAGGACACATTTTGAATACTGACCTTATAAACTTACAAAGTTGCAAGAACAACATGATCTGTGTTATAGTGTATTTTCTGAAGGATATCAAGTCTGAAACTCAAATATATGTTATTTAGTGGTGTGAAGCCTCTGTGATTTGCCAGAAAAAACACATATTTTATGAGGAACACACCAAAAACATGAGGAAAAAGAGAGATTTGTAACTTATTCTAGGTTTGATAAGGTAAGAGTGTGTCTATTACTATTACAATTCATACAGTGGTCACTGTACCCTTCTGCTGCTGATAAAAGCTATAACAAGATTCATACTTGCTGGTGCCAAGTAACTTAAATGCTGTTATTTTCTGGTATCTGTTGTGGTCTTCTTCTGGTAAACTGTCACCTGCAGTACATTGCTGGACCTCACATTTGCTGGGGAGAGGTATATATTCATGAATATTGCCCAGACTTAAAAGAGATTGTACACAGCATGGGAATCATCATGAGTAGAGGACATCATCTTTATGTCATGATCAGGTAAAGTCATTAATGTGTGGTGCTGTACAAGTAAGGTGCTGTTTGACCCTTGCATCTACACCAAACTCACACCTCACACTGTGGTGTTACTCACTCCTGTAGTGCTTGCTGTATGGACTATTTTGCCTGTTTAACTGTATTTTAAGTACTTTTGTTTTGTTGTAAAGCAATTGTAGTACTTATTTTGTGGCAATCAGAGAAGGGGTTAAGCACATTAAATGTGATACAATTACTTCAATTGAACTAGAAATGCATATAGTTGTTTTTCTTATTCAGCTGAAAAGATTTTTTTCACATTTACTTTTCTTATGCCTCACTGCTGTAGGCAAATGTGATCCAGGCTGCTGGTAGTCAGGAATGTTACACTAATTATCCAAATGGTGGTAATTGTTAAGTATTAATGAGTTAATGACCACACTGGCATCCAAATTATTTTTGCTACTGGTTTGCTGGGTGGTCTTCAAGGAGATTTCCTTTCATGTTACTATCCTGCTTTGCAGGCACTAATTGCTGCTTAAGCAGTCAGTGGTCACTTTGTCATTCTGTTGCATTTGAATCTTACAACACAGCGCATGTGTGATAAGTCAAGTACAAAATGCCAGATGAATGTTCAACCTGCTGTTAAAGCTGTTCATCTGTACAGATGATTACTTAAACAATAACTAATGACGTTGGTGTGGTATATTCAAGATTAGCCACGGTTGGTGTGTTTTAATCATGAGGGTGAAGCCCGAGTGATTAAATAAAGCCAACCATGGGTAAATTTCAATATACCACAACCACGGAGTCGTTTATTGTATTATATAATGACAAAGTCCAAGAAAGGAGGCTCTGGAAATACTCAGAGACTTTTATTAAAATCGCAAGTTAAAACTTCCGACACAAAGTCAAAACATTCACCATCAAGGCTTCCTCAGGCGAATACAAATCAGTTAAAACGCACACAACATAAATACTTAATTACAGTCACATGACAGTAATTTAAGCCTTCTGATGTAACACTTTTAAGTAAGGTTTTAAAGTAAAATAATCATTGAGTCTGGGGGGTATGTGGGCTCTCATATGTAATATCCACTTCATCTCTTCACTTTCTGTTAAAAGTTTCATATCCCCTCCCCTCGGGGGCTTATAAATGACTTTTATAATCATATTTAAAACTATGTAAGTATATGTTAGAAAAGGATGAGGAAAATAGTTTTAAAACCGTACTTGAAAGTGTTACATCAGAAGGCTTAAATGACTGTCATGTGACTTTAATTAAGTATTTATGTTGTGTGCGTTTTAACTAATTTATATTCACCTGAGGAAGCCTTAATGGTGAAAGTTTTGACTTTGTGTCAGAAGTTTTAACTTGCGATTTTAATAAAAGTCTCTGAGTGTTTCCAGTGCTTCGTTTCTTGGACTTTGTTTGCTGGTGTACCGAGGACTGGTTTACAACCAACTTGCTGATTTTTGTGGACTATTATATAATGACATTATTTAAGAAAAAAATACTTACTTTTCTTAAATAATGTCTGTATAATGCCTCTGTGCTGCCCTTCTGCATTTTTATGGTATCCTGGGGCTTTTTCGGTTTACCTTCATGTGTGCATATTGCACAAGGGTGAACAACAATTGTCCAAAAGGCAGTTTGCAAAGTTTGCAAACGCCGAATGGAAAAAGGTTCGAATGTGCAATGAGCGAATGCACAGTGACATTCGCTTATTGCACATTCGGCATTTTGGGGCGGATGGCACTATAGTGGGGATCAGAAAATGGTCCCTTTCCCCACTGTACTGCGATCTCGGAGTTAGAATATTAAAGTAGGGGGGGTGGAGGGTGCAGCCCCCCACATGGGGGGGGTGCAGGGGGTCTTGCCCCCTGCTTTGCACTTCATTAGATTTTTTTTTCGATATTTATGTTTGAAAATCAGCAAATCTGCTTTTCGATTTGCTGATTTTCGAACATGTTAAATTGTTGCTGTTATGACTTTCGTGGTTACAATTTGCTCATATGAGCAATCGCACACTGTGATTCGGTTTTGTAAAGGTAAACCAGCTTTTTCTGATATACTGCGCATGCGTATGGCACTCGTGTTCCCACGCTTACGCAGTACATCAGTGCTATGCAAAGGAAGCAACGGAGAAAGGAAGATCTCTGTCGCTTTTTTTTTATTTATTGAAAAAAGAAAAAGAAACTGTGAGAGTTTTAACGTTTGGGAGAGCTGGGACAGACAAAATAAAAGGATAATCAGGTAAGTTTCTATAGTTTTGCAGAACGTACCTGATTATCCTTGTATTTTTGTCTGTACCGTCTCCCTCATTCATTTGAGGTCTTCCTTTTTGTTATTTTATTACAAAAAAAATAAAGAAAAGTAAAACACTTACGAGATATACTAACGGAAAAAAGTCCGGATGACTGGACCTTTTTCTATTGGTATATTCTAAGATTTACAACAGGCACGCTGGTTGGGCTGACCAACTATGCTCGTTTTTGAATATTAATGGCCAGTCATTTTATAATTCTGAATAACTAATTATACATATGACATGATATAACATTAAAGTGTACATAACTGGGTAGATACAGTAATACTTTTTTGACTTGTTCACTGAAAGAAAAAAAAAATAAAATCATTATTTCTGTATAAAGCAGAACCTACATGATATATATTTTTTATTTATTTTACACTTGTCTAAAACTTCAGAATTAGTGCTATAAATGGATTAAGGTGGGCATACTATTTTTCATTAAAAAGCTTTGCTAAACTGCACGTCAAATGGCCAGATACAACATATTTAAGTAATCTGACTTAACCCAAATGAAATGCACAGAAATAAAGATCATCAGATCATTTCCAATCAGAGTTGCTGGCTACTGAGACTTATCTGCATATATCAACTGGATACAAGCTGATTTACGTATACTTTTCTCTGCACTTATTTAAGAAAGATTTGATTCAGTAAATATTGTGTGTCTCTGTCTATCTGCAGTTGCCTGAAGTGTGAAAAAGTGTAGCCATCTGGGCTCATTGAAAGTTGTTTGACTGCTTTAAAATTCCTGTGTTAGTGTTAGCTTGGGGGTATCTCTGCTTGCTTTAAAATCTGTGTTGGTTACATTTGTAGTAATCATTTCTAATCGGAGTTGCTGGCTACTGAGACTTGTCTGCATATATCAGCTGGACACAAGCTGATTTAAGTATACTTTTCAATGCACTTATTTAAGAAAGATTTGATTCAGTAAATATTGTGTGTCTCTGTCTGTCTGCAGTTAGTTCCACACCCCCCTCCCTGTTTCTTGTTGTGGTGTTAATCTTGGTGGCTTTGGAATTGCCTGCCCCTGCTGTAAATCTGTTTTTGGACACTCCTCCTGGACCCATCTCATTTGCTCACTCAACTGAGTACAGTGAGATCATATTTTGATTTCAGATACCCCTACCAGTCCCATCTCCTCTGCTGTGTACAGAGAGAGCACTTGGGAAGGACATTCCCCTATAGTATCGTAATCTGCTCCATTTCCTCTCTCTCCACAAAAAAAAAATAAAAAATAAAAAAATTGCACTTCATCTGCTTTACTGTATTTGTGTTTCTTCCTACTTTATTACCTTATTTTGCGTTTGCCTCTTCTTAAAAGTACTCAGTTGAATTTATTCTACTGCCTTTACTACTGCTTGTTAGTAGCCTGATTAAATTGCAGCTGTTATTCTAAGGCTTTTGGTTTAAGCACTTGGGCTTCAAACCAGTTGTTTTACATTAAGAAGGTTTGTGGTCTGCACTGTTGTGGCAGGACAGATAGCGTACATCCTTCCAAGTTGGGAACTGCTGATTCAAGGTTCAGTGTCTGTTATTCTAAAAGTGTATTAGTTGTGGGTTAAGCACTTGGGCTTCAGGCCATTTATTCTACATTAAGAAGGTTTGTGGTCTGCACTCTTGTGGGAGGAGAGGCTAGATTCTGCCCTTCTGAGCTGGGAATTTCTGGTTAAAGGCTTATTGAGCATGCTTACTTGAACTGTTTCGTTCTGAAATTGGTACGCCTTGTTTCCTGTAGCACAGACTAGATTCAGGCCTGCTGGATCTAGCTTTCTTTGCATAACTTGTGCACTGATACAGGCTGTCTTTTTTGGAGAAGGTTTCTCTGTACCCTAGTGGCAGGAGTGTGCAGTTAGAACTTGTCTGATTGAAGACTGTTGGAACAGGGCTCAGTTTTGTGCTTTTTAACTGGTTAATTGAGTAAAGTGTTGCTTTGATTCTATCTGCTCTATTTTCTGAAAAAAAAAAATATATGTATATATATATATATATATATATATATATATATATATATATATATATATATATATACTTGTTTCCCACCTTTCTGAACTAGTATAGTCCAGTTTTCAGGTCACTGCTGAATCCAGGGCATCTGTGCAGTTTTTGCGCTTATATTCTGCTCAGCAAGTGCCTTTCAGGTGTTCTGCAGAGTCTACAGCAGCTGAGAGACAAAAGAGAGACTTTGGCGTGATTAAGTATAATTTTTCTGCTTTTCTTGCAGTCGTAAACTAATTCCGCCTAAAACGCCAGTTGTTTTAGCGTTTCTGTGATTTAAAAAGTTTGATATTGCTACATATTGTACTTATTTGCTGCCTGCACTTGAATTAAGTTGTTTTTGTGTTTAAATAATCTGTTTAACTGTTGTTGGCTACACACTAAAGTGTGATAGCTTTTTCTGTGCATTTAAAGTGTTGTTTTGATTGTATCTGCCCTATTTTCTGAGAAAAAAACAACCCCCCCCCCAAAAAAAATATACTTGTTGCCTGCCTTTCTGAACTAGTATAGTCCAATTTTCAGGTTATTGCTGAATCCAGGGCTGTGTTACAAGTTTCTGTGTTGCCCATACCTTACTTGGATAGAAGGAAGTTTCTCTGTTCACCTGTGAGAGAGGGGAGTTTTGAGCAGCCTATCTGTCCCTGGAAGAGTGGTTTCAGCCCAGAAGTTGGTAGTTTATTGGCCATTTTGGGCTAATTTCTATCTCTTTCACTTCCCTGCTATAAAAGCCGCCATTGCCCGGTTTTGCAAGTGGGGCAGCACCAGTTAGCTAGAGTTAAACTATTCTCGGCTCCACAAACTCTACTCTTCAATTTTTCCCTTGGAACTAGACAAACCTTCAACTTTAGCACTCAAATCATTCATTTCACAGTCAAGCACTTGCTTAAAACTCATAGCAAGCACTAATTAACCCTAGCACTAGACCCCCCTATACTGTCCAGAAGGACAAGGCTCTCTATTCATCCCCACCAGCCAATCAGAAAAACAGCTTACTCTACCTATTCAGGCATGTCCAAAGGGCAGTTTCCGGTGTACTTTCCAGTCCAACTGGTAAATCTGGAAATTTTGAGGCAATGTTACAACTGTCTCATGTACACAGACATCCCTCTCCTCCTACCACCAAATGCTAATATATGTGAGAGATGCAATTATACAGCCAAACTGGAGGCAAAGCTCTCTCAACCCAAGACAGGAACTGACAGTCAAGAGGAGAAGGGTAATACTTGCAACACACGACCAGTCTCACATAGACCTAATAAACCAATGCCGGCAAATAACACATACATGAAAACATACCCGGAGGCTCTAAATAAAAATCTGCAAAAGCAACAGAGACCTCCAAAGCAGACGTCCAAGTAACCTCCACACCCCATCACCATCCATGAAACACATAATTCACATAATCAGTGTGCCATGCAATCACAGCCCTTAAGGCAAAGTAACATACCCAACACACTAGTAATAGGCGACTCTATAGTCAGGCACACTGATGTCCCACTAACTAGGCTGGACAAGGAGAAGGTTACAGTTAGCTGCCTGTCGGGAGCCAGGATCCACCACATAACACAAGCACTCAGGTCACTCCAGAACAAGTACAAGTACGACTCTGTCATTGTCTATGTTGGTGTGAATGACCTGAGACATACCTCACTGGACTACATGAAAAGAGACATGGAAGAGCTCTCTGATCATGTAGCCCAGGCTGGTATGACCCTGACCCTGAGTAGCATCCTGCCCTCACCAAGAATGATGCCACAGTATAAAGAAAAAAATGATCAATTTCAACAATTGGCTAAGTTTCTGGTGTCATTCAAAGGGGATCCAGTATCTGTCTGCCTGGGATGACATGCTCGACAAGCCATGTTGCTTTGCAAGAGATGGCTTGCACCTGTCACCCTTAGGCTTTCAAATACTGGCCAGGACTCTTGCCACCCCCATAGTGCCTTTTTTAGGCAAGGCTCAAAAGACAAACCCACCACCATAAGTAGCACAAGTAACCAGAAACTGAGGGTAATGCTACTCAACGCCAGAAGTCTAAACCTCAAAATGCACACACTTGAGGCACTCCTCAGTATGGAAAACATAGACAACTGCGCAGTAACAGAAACCTGGTTTAAGGCTCCTGAGAGCACCCCAACACTACTAGGCTATAACTCATACCATACCTTTCGATCACAGAACCAGGACCAAAACACAAAAGGCGGCGGTGTATCCATATTCATCAAGGATACCCACACCTCCAGGTTAGTGGCACAGCACAATGCATCAGAGATCATCCATGTGCAACTAACAACGGGCAAAACTGCAATCCAAATTGTAGCTTGCTACAGATCACGCACCATGACCCAGGACCACCATTCCGCATTTCTGTAGACACTGGGAAATATAAAGGTCCTACCAAACACCCTAATACTGGGTGATTTCAATTACCCAAACATAAACTGTGAGAACTACTCAAGTACTAACTCCCTTGTCCAATGCTTCCTAGAATTTATAAACTCGAATGCCCTAGATCAACTAGTCAACACCCCCACCAGAGGGAACAACATACTGGACCTGGTCATCACCAATATGGGCGACCGATGTTCCACACAGGAGGTCAACCCCTTGCTAGTTAGATCAAACCATATACTAATCACTCTGGATATCCACATTCTGCCCCCACCCCCAAAATAAGGAAACCACTGTGAAAAACTTTTCAAAAGCAAACTTCACATTACTTAAGACCGAGGTGGAAAGGTTCACAGCCCTCATGCTAAAGGACAATGCTGTCCAAGCTGCTGAAACCTTTACAAAGGCACTCTATGAGCATCTGCAGGAATGCATGGATCATGCTATCCCAAGTAAAACCAAGAATCACTCCTCCAAGAAAAGGAAACCAGTCTGGTGGACCCCTGCCATAAACAAGCTATACAATAGAAGGAGGAAACTAGTACAGAAAAGAGTAAAATCCCAAGAAGGAAAGAAATCCCTGATCAGTATCAGCAAGAAACTACGATCCCTCATTAAAATATCCAAGGCTAGTTTTGAAAGAAAAATTGCCAATGACTCCAAAGATAACCACAAAGCATTCTGTAGCTATGTCAAGAACTTAAGTGGAATCTCTCAGATCTGCTCTGAGTTAATGCAGAATGGCACAAAATACACTGAACCGACTGATATTGCCAACATTCTGGCAGACAGGTTTACTGCAAACTTCACCCCCTTCTCACCCCCTAAAGGGCTGATAACAATACCAGAAGAATGTACGGCCCCGTCAGTCACCGACTCACAGGTTAAAACATCCCTATCCAAAGCCAAAAACACAGCTTCAAGGGGACCGGACGGTGTCCCAGGCTGTGTCGTACAAGAGCTCCAAAATGAACTAACCCCTCACCTAAACACACTATTCAAACTCAGCCTCTCTACAGGCTACGTACCCACAGAATGGAGCACAGAAACAGTTATCCCAATCCATAAAGGTGGAGCCACAATGGATAATGGGAACTATCGCGCTATAAGCCTGACTAGCCTGGTCTGCAAGACTATGGAGCGCATCATCATGGAACTCATTAACAGAGATGTTAGGAACCTCCAAACCTTGGACCCTACCCAGTTTGGTTTTGTTAAGGGGAGATCATGCCTCCTAAACCTGGTGG